>NW_028301715.1:3030303-3333333 GCF_037042655.1 Diuraphis noxia | reverse complement strand
TCAACTATGAACAAACTGTAAAGTAAAAAGCCGATTCGTATGTAATACACTTAGGTTACTCGTCATATTGCATTAAAGTCAACTGATGCAAACGTAGTGAGTACGAAGTCGTCCTTAAAAGACAAGGAGAATTGAACGGTAAAATATTATTATTACTAAGATACACGATAGTGCCTATAAGGTAGTATAGGTAGCACGCGACTTCACCCCCGCGAGGGGAAGAAATCGGTTGTAGGCCTGTTTGCGCGTGCGCTCGATCGCTTGTACTCGTTCGCCTGTCAGTGTGAAGGGAGAAAACATTGCCATCCGGTCAATTTGACACCCTCCCCGTGGGCAACCGCTCCGGAACGCCGAGCACAGATGACGTCAGCGGACGGCGATGACGCATTATAAACGAATAAACGTACACATACACTGCACCTTCCAGTGGTCGTAACGCAATAATAAGGGTCGTCGTCGACGTCAGTGGTGGTTGAATGAGTGGGTGCGTCGGTAGATAATATTATAATCTATATTAATTTATTATGTTATTATATACAGCGATCGGCGGCGAAGACGTTTCGGCGGGAGCGGCGAATAATAGTAATAATAATGACGTCGTAGTACCTAATCGAATTGAACAACAGACACAAGTATACAACAAGAAATTGCGAGGCATGAATTATATTCTACGTTTTCCATATATATATATATATATATATATATATATATATATATATATATATATATATATATATAACCTAAGCACCTCAAGTGTGTATAGGTATTATATTATCGTTTTATATATTATTATACTATACAGCACTGCTGCTGTGTACGCGGTGCACATAAATTATGTAACGTCATACGCGCGAGCGTAATATTCATTATATATTGTAAGGGCACGGAAGGGTTAATGAAAAAAAATAATTTAAATTAATTGGATTAAGATAACGTTAAACCGTTATGTCAATGATTAACGAACAAAATATTATTCAACTTTACAAGTTTATTAAAACTAATACAAAGACAAATTATTATATTGACTCAACTCGAATAAAAATAAGTTCAGTATTTTATCATTTGAATTACCGGCCATTTGGGGTTCAGCAGCATATATATAATTATAATACAGTGATTTTGCGATTTATGAGTTTTCAAATCAATTGCAACAAACTATAGTTCATACTCATTACATAATGGATTTATTTTGACAAGTCAAGTTGAATTTTTTTTTTTAATTAACTTTTTTACTTGATATTGACTAATTAATGACGGCCAACTTTATAGTATATTGATTAACAGACATGCATATATAGCGGTATACGGGCTGCCCGGTTGAGTGAAATTGAGCTTAAAAGCGTTATATTTTGTTAGACGGCGAGGGTTTTCATCGAAACGATTTTTTTCATTTAGGTTTCAGATGAACAATGTTATACTGCGAAAACTACTTGCACGTCATATAATATTGTCTCGGAGGCTCGTTACGGTAAACCGAACCTATCACTTGCAGGGCACGCTATTACCCAAAAGGGTAAAATATATAACACACACACATCCACTCCAAATAAAGAGTAATACTCAACCAAAAGTCATCTCAGAAAACGTATATGTGTCTATATATACACATTATATTAAATTATATACGGGTATATTTTCTTTGACCACTGCTTTTTATATACTCGAGGAAAAACTCTGAACTGGACACTCTAGTGTATATATATATAGTTACGGTCTAAGCAATCACCTCGTAAAACCCACACACAGCGTGGACTTACGAAATCAAACTCTTGCAGGGTCTTCACTATAGCTGGGTGTGGAGGAAAAAAACAAACACAAATAAGATATACAAGTTTTTCATTACATATATGTGTAAATAGTGATATTCTCCACACCATCATAAACGCCGCCCCCGGTGCACCTATATGCATATAAAAACACTTCACATAATATTATACTGCAGACTTTCACCTTTAGTGAAACGGCCATATATACCGAAGATTATTAATCCGATTAAATACGAAATCGTCAAAATTCCACATATATATTATCTAACATCGCGATTAACTCACTGTAACAAATCCATGCAGCATCTTGCAAATGCAGAAATGCTAGTGGACTTTATTCAAACATAAATAATAGTCACGTAGGTAGTATATTATCTGAAAGCAATCAGAGAATCGTAATATGACAACCAAAAGGGCTTCGCGTCATATTATTAACCTATATATAATATGTATAATAGGCATTGTATTTCTCATAAAAACCCATCGTTTTTATATATTATTTATATATTAATATATATATTTATATATTATTTTCAACACACAATTAATAAAAGGATATTTTTTGGCCATATTACTGTCGTCGATTTCGTACGTTGATGTTAACTGTTTTTTTTTACATATAAATTACATAAAAAATGTGTGCAATACATCACAATATGTTTCGATTTTCAATCGATGCTGCAGGCGTGATATTATGTTTTAGTGCGATAAAGCTCGCTCAAAATTATTTACAATATACCTATATGCGTGAAAATAATAATCTTTTTGTGGAGATATTGTTTACAAAAAAGTTTAATCCATGTATTATGAGTTATATGAGCATTATAATTATGTATATATAGGACTAGTAAATATCGCATGGTTACCAAAATTAAATCCTATTAATTTAAATGCAAGTATTACTATACACGTATGTGTGGTACTGCACTTGTATATGAAAAACAAAATTTACGGTATAATTATTTTCATTTAGTGATAGAGGTAGTGGGGTGGGGGGTGGGGGTTATTAATTATGATAGAAACCCTGTAAAAGACATATTATTATCCATAGACGACAAACAATATAATTAATTAATTAATATACAATTGTAAACGATATAGTTTACGAAATAAGTAATGAAATTATAATTTTAACGCGTGAGGTCAATGGTAACACGAGACGATACTACAGAAGTGTAATTTCTACTTTTTATTTTTATAAACCTGGTTATCCTCGTGTATCTTATTACGTAACACCCTATGGTCAAATACTTGTTTGTTATTTAAAATAAATTTTATAGTTTTGACAAAAATAAATATATAGGTATGCTATATAAAATATACGACATACTTGCTCATAATACACGTATCTAGGTTATTCTTTGTTTTTTGTTTAATTTAAGGGTTGCCAATTATTTAATATTTTAATCGCTGACGCAAAATTTTATCTAAATAAAATATAAATCAAACGTTAATTATTAATGTATATTTTGCTATAAAATATGATAAAAACTGAACCACAAATAATTGACGGGAGAATTGCATAACTGAACGGAGAAAAAAATTCCTTGCATTCAAAGAGGTGTTAACATTTTTCAACGAATTATCTCCTCATTGTTTACATTTTGTCGAACTGGTTTTGGTATTTCAGCTATAAAAACCGTTTGAAATCATCTTTTAATATAAAAATAATATGGTTTTAGAAATCCGACAGTCGTGCAATCAAATATTTTTCCATTATATCTACCATAATACTTGCAACGCGAAAACTCCGTGACGATGACGGCTGTAAGTTCGTAATAATTTCGAGATTTCGTTCGGTACGCTCACGTTGTAATTACCTATAGCAACTAGTATATTAAGCTATATCATTACATTCGAATATTCGATAATGTCAGATATTATAAAAATTATAATTATTAATATTGGTATAACACCGAAGGTACTATTTTCACACATTACTAAAAACGAAAAATGTTTCATTATTTTTACCAGAAAACAATACACGCTGTCGACATCATTAATTTTATGTACCATAATCATAGTATATTGTATACAGACCTAGGTTACATATCAAACACATCACGACCTTTATCTACAACTATCATAAGGTTATTATGGTTAATATTTGTCACGTAACATCAAAACACAATATTTTGGTATGATAAATATTAATATTATTACACACGTCATATATTATACCATTTACACCACGCCATGATCTGACCTAAAATTATTAGCTGCGCTGGAAAATATTTTTTATTATTATTTACGACGGTTAATTTAGCACAGTATTAGACACACGCATAAACGGACGCACATGTACATATTATAACATATAGTGCATTATACCTTTATGCATATTGCATACACTTCATATTATTATATACATCGGTATAGTCTATAAACATAATCATCGCAAAATCGATATAAAATATATATAATACACGTCGGTATAAAAAAAAAAATGCATACCTATATAGTTATACAAGTTTTAGTCAATAATTTTATATTATTTCGTCGTGGCTAGAGAGTTGGTTTTATAGGCTGTAGAGGGGGAAGGGTCTTTTGACCACTTATAAAAACCGTATACATAATATGTATAATATATACGTTCTTAAAATGTTTATAATCGGAAGGTCGTAAAAATGAACAAATTACAATAATATACGCGACGTGAATTTCGTGTCAGATCGTCCGGCGAGAAACGCACTGTTTATTCGTGTAATCGTTATAGCCGTCTCGCCGTCGCGCGTACACTCCAACGTCCAAGTTTTCGCGACATTTTTGTTTTTCTTATTAAAAATAACTAAACGTACGATCAACAATCCGAGAACTTAAAAACGCATTAAGTGAGTTTGCTGATTTAACTATAAAAAGTTTGAAGGTTAA
Organism: Diuraphis noxia; assembly: GCF_037042655.1. Classification (NCBI taxonomy): domain Eukaryota; kingdom Metazoa; phylum Arthropoda; class Insecta; order Hemiptera; family Aphididae; genus Diuraphis; species Diuraphis noxia. The sequence continues at coordinate 3,328,696 of NW_028301715.1, read as the reverse complement.
CATGAAGGGATCACTATAATATAGTCAGCAGCAATACGTCACTTCGACTTTAATGGGTTAGATTAGGTATTATATATGTGATGTATAAACGTATATAAATATTTTTCATTTACCTATTTAATTAGATTACCTGTAATATTATTATTTAGGTCTCAAGGTTGATGTATATGCGAGCCCTCTTGAGAGGATTTCAAGTGATGGAGATAGAATATTTTGAACGGACTTATTAGTCGGTATGATTTTTAAATTTAGAGTAGTGTATATGTACAGCTATTTGCTATTTCAGTGACTGTAGGAATGTAGAGATCCGTGTGAAGGGTGCGATTATAGATTTAAAAAAGCGGGTAAGTCGTGGATGTCGCTCTGCTGTACAATAGGTTACTGTAATGGATGGGATTAAATTTGAATGCAATGATAGGAATCATTGTATACGAAAAACGATTCTGAATGGAGATGATTTGTCAGTCTAGGATATTATATTTAAATATTGTCATATTCTATTTTGAAACAAATAAATTATTTTTCAATTAGGATGCATTTTGAATAAGGCATGGTTAATAAATTTTTCCAAAAACATTGCATGTAGTTATCATAATTCATAATACTTTATATTATCATAGACATACATATACCTGGTTTGAGGATAAATCGTTATCATTACGCGATTTCATAAAAATTTAAAACTCAAACGCTCAAAACATTTTTCCTATAATGACGCTTCAAATTTTCTCTATAGCTATTTGAAGCAAAACTTAGTGTTAAATTTTATAACCTTAGATATAAATATAAACAATATTATGAGTTTTGAACTACAAAATAATTTGCAAATATTCATGGTTTTGACGAATTTTTGTCAATATTTGAAATTCAAATGTTAATAAAAATTTAATTTGAATTTCCGGTGGACATTTTTTTTGTGATAAAGATTGACAAATTTTTAAGGAATCTTGTATTAAACTTTCAAATCTTAGATTTAAAAAGAAATTTTTTTATGAACTTCTAGCTTAAAACAATTTGCGAATTTTTGTGATTATTACGTATTATGTCAAAATTCAAAATTTGAATGCTTATAAAATAAAATTGTGACTATGAATTTCTTTTATTTTTCAACTGCTATTGTAACAATATATTAAGAGCCTTGTATTAAATCTTCAATATTTCCTACCCAAAAAATAATTTTTTATCGATATTAATTTAAAAAAAAACTAATAATGATCGAAAATTGCATATACCTATGAATAGTACAACATAAGTCAAAAATTTTTGAAAATTTCATGGCGGATAGAATATACTTATAAAAACATTCGGTGAAAATTGCATGTATCAATGGTCATTTCTTTTAAAGTTACATCAATAATCAAAATCGATTTTGTCGAAAACCTATTGTGCGTAAAATTTCCAGTTTTTCCCTTAATTTTTAGTTTGTTTATCCCGATTATTTAGAAAAATATATAAGAATTGTTTACTGTTGATCACCAAAGTACCAACTAGATTCACTTTCTGATCGAATAAGGTACTGAAGTCAAAAATCGAAGCACTTTTACTGCCACAAAACGAGATGACAGACACAAAAAAAATATATTCATGGTTTTGACGAATTTTTGTCAATATTTGAACTTCAAATGCTAATTTAAAAAAATTGTGCCTATGTATTCTTATAATTTTTTATTCACTAAAAGAATAACTTATAAGGAACTTTGTATTAAATTTTCAAGTATTTCGATAGGGCCAAAAAAATTTTATCGACACTTCAAAAAAATGTTTTCAGACAAATAGAAAATTTCAGTCATCTATAAATATCTCAAAAAAAAGTCAAAATATTTTGAAAATTAAATCATGTAAAGAAAATGCCAATCTTAATAAATGATAAAATTTTCAAGTATCTACGACTTATACTTTTTGTACAATAACAAATATTTAAAATCGTTTCAGGATAAATCGTTATCGTTACGCTAATTCGTAAAAATTTAAAATTCAAACGCACTTAAACTTTTTCCTATAATGATTCTTCGAGTTTTATCTATAGCTACTTGAAGGAAAACTTATGGAAAACTTAGTGTTGTATTTTTAATCCTTAGTTATAAACGCAAAAAATTTTATGATTTTTCAACTTCAAATTTACTTACAAATTTTCGCGTTTTCGACAGATTTCGTAAAATTTTGAACTATAAACGCTTATTAAAAAAAATTGTGAATTACGATTTTTAATTTTTTTTAGCTACAATAAGAAAAACTCATAAGGAACCTTGTATTAAATTTTCAAGTTTTTTTGGTCGTCCAACATTTTTTTACCGACACTTCAAAAAAAAATTCTAAAAAAAATTAAAAATTTCAGTGGTCTATAAATAACTCAAAAAAAGTCAAAAATCGATTTGGACGAAAACTGATTTTGCGTAAAAATTCCCGTTTTTCTGTCATTTTTTTGTTTGTTTTTCTCGATTTTTTTGAAAACTGTTGGAAAATGTTTACTTTTGACCTCTATAATACACCAAGGATCTTCAATTTTACATCGGAAACCACCCTCAAAGTTTGAAATCGAAGCATTATTTCGACTAGTTATGCTATACACAGACACACAAAAAAAAAAACACACATCATTGTAAAATCAATACATTCATCACTTCGTTCAGAATCTAAAAGAGTATACCTATCGCTTTTATTATATGAGTCTGAAGGTTTTTGATTGGAAAACTCGTATTTTTTGTGTATTTGTTTTTTTGACGGTTCCATGGAGTTTTATACCATATACATATGGGTTTAAAATTCGAAATTATTTATTTATTTTTTCGTGTTTCATATTTTTAGTCGATCAGGAGGTTACGTACAGCCAATTTCATTTTATGCAACCCTAACGGAGGTTATCCGAGAGAGTAATTAGAAGAAATATTAGGTAATTAGGGAATTTCAGTGATCTTTATATTATATGTATAGTGACTTTAGAATGGATTTTTTTAAATGAACGGAAACTGCAGAATGAAAATGTAGGGAGACAGAGAGGAAGATGATGAATATCGTTGTGAAGAGTGTGCTGTTTTTAACGTACCTATCTGCACGAAGCTTTAATAAAAACATAAGTTGGAAAGATATTTAAATAAATGTAGGTTTGAACGTAATTATATTAAATTATAAAAAATATCGTAAAGTCGGTGGTGACGTCTGAAAGACACCGTATAAGTATATGTTTTAAAGTGATATTGTTATTGATATTTGATCGTGTATATAAATTAGTACGCGGAGATGGTTTTTTTTCTCTCTCCACGTTTCGACGTGTTATATTATTTTATTATCCGCGATCACGATCGACTCGTTCGGCGGCGGCGGTGCGGTCGGTTAACCGGAGGTGGTTATAACGTATGGGCAAGTATGCGCCCGCACAAACACTGTTGCGGCAGAAAACGAACGGTCTACATTACAATGTGGTAGCCATAACACGGTCGTCGTGTGTGTGGTACGTATAGTATATGATATAGACGAAAATCGAGCAATCCACGTGTAGCCGGTTAATCGCGTACTTTTAAAAAATTATTTTATTAAAAAAAACTACGTATCGATCAGCGTACATAGGTAAACCTACTGAAAAAAAAAAAAAACAAAAAATATAAAATAATATATTATTGTACACGGATGTGTATATAATAATATGTTCACCTCGCCCCTCCGCGTTATCCGTAAGTTATATACAATACGAATATATCGAGAAAAGAAAAAAATTACGACCGATAACATATATAATAGGTATTATATTATACATACGTAAGTATACCTATACTGGCTATACTGGCGGTATAGGTGGTACAGTAGTAGACGATTTGGAATAACCCGTCGATCGTCACGTATTTGTGAAAGATAACGTACGCGAAAACTAATTACAATACGTTTTCTATATATATATATATATATATATATAGGTACCTACAATATTGATAGTATACATATAGGAACGTGTGTTATTTAGTATAACGTTTTATTTTTACTTTAAGTGTGTGTAATAATGATATAACGATTGTAAATAAAGTTATATTCGAGAAACCGACACACGGTACGATTATATAACGCAATAATAACGCAGTGCGAAATCCAAATTATTTAAAATATGTGGTACTCACGACCCACGCTGGGTTGCGGTTGCAGGGACAGGGTTTTTTTTAGTGAACACTTCTAACAGCAACGACTCAGCTGTGTTGTGCCAAAACGATAAAATATTATAAACCAATGACAGTTCGTCAATTATAATATTTGAGTGGTTTTTACTTAATAACATAAAATTTTTTAAATATTATAATGTCAACGTATGTCATGTCAGTCAGCATAGTATGGTCAGTATAATATGGTCAATATGTTTGACGCACATATAATAATAATGTGAATAAACACGGTTTTGCCCTTTACATTTAACAAACTTTGCAATGCAGTTTGAAAGTTTAAAAGCACTTTTAATCGGATTTATTCGCTCGCGCATACATAATAAAATATAATATAATACTACACTGCACAAAAACAATATTACTGATTTTTGACGAATAATGTTATTTAAATTTTAAATACGGTTTGTCGATATTACTCATCAGATGTATTTTTTTTTTAATCTACTGCCTACACCTGCAGCATATATGGCATATACTATACTATAGTGTTATTATACTCGTATTATTGTACCTAGTATCGTGGAAATTGCTACTATAATATAATACGCTCAAATTTTGCGCACAACTCATTCTAGAGAGACACTAATATTTCGTATTCCCAAGCAGAATATTATTCGACGTATTTCAATTTTCAATCTATAAAAGTTTATCACAAATTAATCAAATTTCGGACAAGTAAAGCTTATAAATTATATATATTTAAATGTATTTAAAATTTAGAAAACGAGTGTTGAACCAAAATTTTTCGGTTTACCAACCTACTACAGTAACTGTACAGTAACTGTACCACATTATCCACATTTAAACTTTAAATGATTATAAATCGTAAAAACCGTCCAAAATTCGATTTTATACATCGAAGCACTCTAAATGTATTATACTTAGGAATGAGAAATTAATTAAAAATGCATGTCGTGATTAAAAAAGAAAAAAAAAATGTTAAATCAATAATTATAAATCAGTTAATTAAAAAAAAAAAATGTGTTAACCACTTAAAATTTTGTAATATTCTCAAAAACTTTTAAACGTTTTTAAATATACTGAGTGTTCTTTGTTAAATAGATTACTCGCGGATTGTGTCATTGTGTGATCATTACAAAGTAGCGTTTAGTATTCGCAGTGCATTTTATGTTGATACTCTGGGAACCGTTCGTATTTCTACAGAAGAAAACTCAACGACATTAATGTGATTTGTACATCTATAAGCAAAACTCTAAGCCACCCGGTGTATAGGTATATTATTATACATATTTTACATAATATATGTTATATTATACATTTATATGCATTTCATAAATTATTTACATCATTACTGCAGCTATATAATTAAGAATGATTTCCAGGAATTACTTATAAAAGTTCATCTATTTTCTTTTCACTCGTCAAAAGTTATTTCCTAGTTTTCAACGAAATGATTGAACGGGTCATTGTATGCAGGTACCTAAATATAAATATATTATACCTACACATAGGTTAACTTGCAGTGTGAAACTTTTACTCATTTTTTTTTTAAACGAGAATATAATAGGATAAAACATTATAAAATCATACTACAAATGACTTTATATTACATTTAATGAATTGTCGAGAAACATATTATATTGGAATACAGATTATACATTTATATATAATATTAAATTGACCTTCCCACTGCGCACAACGATATTTGTTTTACTTTTTGAATTAAGAGTAGTGAATCCCAGAGCACGAGAAAAGCATATATAACAATATTCTGCATAAGATAAAACTCATAAAACCCCGAAGTAATTATAATATTATCGCAAAGCGAAATACCACAGCCGACAGTCAAACCTCTAATCGATTTTGTGTTACCATATTTTATACGGTTTAATGTCAGAATGGTTTTATCACTGTACATTATTTTTATATTATAATATGTGTACTTCGTTTAATATTACCACGCAAACCTAATAACGAAATGTTTACTCTTACACCGTAAAGGGTGGGTACTAATAAAGGTGCGTGCTTTATTGACTTTGACAAAACTGATGTATTAATAAAATTAACAAGCAGTGTGGATACTATTCACTATATTGAACTAATTTTATTTGTTTAGTATTTCAGAGTCAAATCTAGTTTATTAATGATCTCAAATCCATCAAACATTGAGCATGAAATAAAATCATCCAAACTTATTCAGGACTTATAACAATAAAGAATTCGGTTAGGATTTGACGATATATACAATATTATTAAAAGTATCGAGTATACACTGTACATGAATTACATACATTTCCGACAGACGAGTTTATATGGTATACATTATACCATTTTATAGGTAACCAATTTCTATTAGTCTCAGAAATCAATACCAACTAACAATGAAGATTAATGGTAATCATTAACAACATCTAAAAATTCTACATCGATGCTCAGTGAGGATACCTATACACAATAACAATACACATTATAAATGTTAATCTTACAAATGTATACCTAATGAAAAATAGTTATTCGTGTACAACATTTCAGAGGACCAACGTATAGAAACGTAATTTTCGGTACAACTATATAATATTATATCGACTGGTTGTATAAAACATTATTTTCGAATATAAAACTACGCTTTTGTGGAGTCTCATCGGCTTTATTCCTATTATGGTTCTTAAATATGCTGAGGAATCAACGACCTCTTTGCGCGAATTGAACCGTGACTGGAACAGTTTCGCACTGTTTTTTCGCATCTACGCGCAGACACACACACACACACACGAAAATATACACATATAAACATACATACATACATACATACATATTAATATATTATATACTTATACAGATACATACACGCACAGACGCGCGCGTGCGCGCCACACAGCGCTTGCGGAAGGTTTATTGAACTTCTCTCGGGTATTCGATTCAAATCGTTGAAAACATGGCCGAAAATTTTCATGATAATTATGACTACAGACTAGGTACAGAGCAAAAATACAAATCAGTGCTGCGTACACACTTATTCTGATGATATTTTATTCATGTACGAAAAACCTAACCAATCTCATATTATTATGTATACATATAAATATATGTGTATCTACGAATATACATTATATATATTATTTGTGTGAGTGTGCTTGTGCATGTGATTTTCAAACAATCTGTCTGGACAAGGGAAATCCTTGAGGATATACGGCACATTTTTGTGTTAAAGGATGAAAAATAATAGAAAAATAAAACTAGACAATAAAGACCACACCGCGCGAGACTGTGACCAGCTCAGTCACCCCACGAAGTCAAGGTCTTGGACAGACAATGGCCTTAACAAAATTGGACGTCTTTTCCGCTATTGGAGTGCAAAATTATCGTCACAGTGTTACAATAACAATACGAATCTGCATAATATGGTTCTATCAGTTACACATTTAAGTTAATTTTCCAGTGACTAAAATAAATGATAATAAATATTTTTAAGAAAGAGCGATAGTAAATAATTAAAAATGATATAATTTTTTGATTTTCAATAAACAATAAGGCATATGAATCAAGACTATACAGGTAAATCAAATGTTATGGACGACTTACGAGTCATAGATACACTATAGTTACAGTTAACAGAAGAATTAACATCAGAGACCTAACCTAACATACGTTTAATAGAAAAATCATCTTTCTAGATGAAGACGGGTTGTTTTAATTGCAACAATGTCTACGTAGGTATTAATAAAATTAGTGTTGTTTATAGTGGGTCGACGGATAGTATGAAAACTTTGTAAGCGAAACAAAAGCAATTCGATTAGCTGTATAAAGGCGACGCGCAGAGGTAGAGGAGGGTATATTATATTATAAAGGAAAGACCGAGAACCCTCGGCAAAAATTAGCAAACAGCGAGTGAATGCATTGCTTTTGCAACATAACACAGATGGAAAAAACGATAATGAAGAAAATAAGAGTTTATACAATATAAAATATACTTTATTATATATGTATGTTATATTGCTTATGTATAATAACTAAAATATTATTATGGACTATAATATACGAATAATATATACACCTACTATCATGTAAGTAATATTGGTCATATGGACGAAAATTCCCCCTCCCTCCCAAAAAATTGATAACAATATTATATAGCTTCTACTTAAATAATATATTGATATTTTATAACATATTATTATTAAAAAAAATATTTTATTCAAATAAATACAACAAATACTAAGAAAACCACGTTTACCGCTGTATAACAAAAATATAGGATATTATATTACTATAGACTTTAAAAGAATAACTCAAAATTGTTATTTATTTAGTTTAAGTAGAAAATAATGTAAAATTTTTTAGAATGTTATTGAAACAATTGTAATAAAAAAATATATCTATTATATGACAAAGATACTACCATGGTCATAATAATATAATATGTGTAATTCATATTTTACGTTGATATAAAGGTAAATATAAATAAAACATAAATTCGGCAATCTTCAAGGATGAAATAATAACTAATATTATATTTATATATATTTACTTTAGTTTATACAGTAAAATTATATCTACATGTAATATTATACATCAAATTAAATCCAGTTAGTAGCGAAGTGTTATTAAATTTGATTTATATATAGCATATTATTGATAATAGCCAAAACTAGCTGGTTGTCAAAGTATTATATTAATAAGTAAATAGTAAATTTAATACTACAATGAAAGCTATGAGTACATCAATCACAGTTTTATTCATTTTTAATAAATAAATTATTAAAGATTAATGATTGAAAAACTACTGCGAGAGTGTATATGAACAATGTAGTCATAGTACGATTTTTGGTGCCGAATTGATCGCTAAAATATGGTGCTATCTGTGGCCAGATAAAAGAAATACAGGAGGGGATGTCCTTTTGTATAAAACCATAGAATATATACAGGTATATAATATGAACGCTATACAAGTTACGACCTTGATCGATGTTTAACTTCAACTGCACATTAAATATGTTTTGATTCGATTGAATTTTAACCACAAACACTATGATAATTTTACTTCAGAGGTGTTTGTAATTTGTATGTACATAAATGTAAATTATATATATATATATATATATAATTATACAAAATTCAATATGTTTATATAAAAAATCAAAAAATCAATATTTTGATGATATTAATGGAATAATATTATAACTACATCGGAAATTAATTTTACTAATACAGTAAATAAGTACAGCTTAATAATAATAATAATTTTAGTGTTAGTATATTATAGTGTTACTCTGTGTAGTTGAAAAAATATACACCATATTAAGCCCCTAGAACCCATTCCAATAAGAGTACCTATATAAAGCACCCGTTGATAGTAAAGCTTAGTTTTGAGCTATAATCATTGGAAACAGATCAAGAGTATACCTGAATTGAAGTATGCAGTAAGTATCCAATCTCGCATTGCCAATGCGGTGGCCAAGAAGTTCATGTTTCGTTTCGTAGCCGCCTCCGAATCCATTCGCATTCCGATGAGTGGAAAATTTACCACGTCATAATATAGGGACAGATTTGAATCATCGTATCGTTCAAAACGGCCGTTGGTAATACTATATATATACATTCATTATTCATACATATTGCATTGTGTTTGTTGAAGGCTTTAAAATTCAAGACTTAAAACATTCATACACGCGTGTCCGTTCGATTCAAATATATATCTGACAAACCGTATTACAGTATCTATATCAAAAATGTATAATAATGGTCACAACAAAACTTATGTACTGCAGAGTTGGTTATGTATGTTTGATTTTATTAAATGTGCTTACTATTCAGTACTTAGCTTACTAAATTCAGATATGACGAACTTATTATTCATACATCGCTGCAAGTATGATAAAAACCAATAATTCGAAATCGATTTTCATTAGACAAAACAACTACCAACTATTTAATGCCACCATTGCGGTGATCGAGTTCTATCTTAATACTTTTGCGTAAAGACATTATATTAATTGCTAGGTATAGACGCTAGTTACAAACTCAATGCCAAAAAATAAAACAGCTCAAGAAGTTATTTGTGATACTAAACTCAAGGATATTACATTATATTCAATGTTTTTAGACACAACAATGAAATATAACGCGCGCATTTCACGAACAAAAAACTCTTGGGTTATTGATGCCAGTGAACACCAACCAAAAACAGATCTAATAGAAACCCTGTGTTCAATTTGAGTTTACTCGTTGTAAACCTATTTTTAGATACTTATGGAAGAGGAAGAATCTTGAGTATTCCTCAAACCCCATTTTGTTTATTTATACGTTGTACCACTTGTACTTGAGATATTTGTACGTCCTAAACAGTTAAACATGATACAAAGAAATGCTCTTAAAACCGCTAGCTGTGTGAACAAAAATCTGTTTTTCAATATTTAAAATTAAATTTACCGACTACCTAGAGTTCTATGGCTTAGTCATAAGATATGTTTTTCCAATTTTAGTTTTAAAACTATTGTTATAAGACATCGGTAAGATAATAGTAACCATTCACTAACAAAAACATTTATAAAACAAATTACATCAACTGGCTTTTTGAGCGTGTTACTGCTGTATAATCTTAAAAATATTTTAAAGAATACAAATATTAATATATATATATATATATATTTATCTAATTTCGATTAGACATAGGACTCCAATACAATAGTTAATGAGAATTTTGAATGCCAAATTTCCGTAAAATGTACAACCCGTAGCAGCGGAACAAATCTTTAGACTTTTAAAAGTATAGTTCTGCTCAACTATATAGTCACATATACATGAAAATAAATTTTATATAATGCTCTTCGTCTGTATAGATATAGTATACAACGAACTCGAGATAAACTCATAGAAACAGAACAACTTTAAATTGTTAAGTATAAAAAGGCGGATGAGTCGTGGATGTCGCTCTGCTGTACAGTAGGTTACAAGTGGGTTACTGTAATGGATGGAATTAAATTTGAATCCAATGATATTATATCATTGTATACGAAAAACGATTCTGAGCGAAGACGGTTTATCTGCCTAGGATATATTATAGATTATTAAAATTTTCTAATCTTAGACTTAAAAAGAAAATTTTTTATGAATTTCTAGTTTAAAATAATTTGCGATTTTTCATGATTTTCGTGATTTTTACATGTTGTGAAAATTCAAACTTTGAATGCTTGTAAAAAAAAATTGTGCCAATTCTATATTTTTTTTATTAGTCAACGGCTATTGTAAAAATATGTTAGGAGCCTTGTATTAAATTTTCAAATCTTAGAATTAAAAAGAAAAACTTTTATGAATTTCTATCTAAGATAATTTGAACATTGCCGTAATATTTACGTATTTAGTCAAAATTCAAACTTTGAATGCTTATAAAAAATTTGTGACTATGAATTTATTTTATTTTTCAACTGCTATTGTAACAATATGTTAAGAGCCTTGTATTAAATTTTCAAGCTTTTCTACCGAACAAATACATTTTTATCGATATTTATAGAAAAAAAACCAAAAAAGTTGAAAAATTAAAATGTCAGTAAACAGCTCAAAACAAATTTAAATATTTTTAAAATTTTATAAAATGTAGAAAATGCCTATATAAACATTCAGTCAACATTTTAAGTATCTGCGGTCATTTGTTTTAGAGTTACACGAAAATAAGAAAATCGCTAAATGAGAAATATAGTGAAATCCAATGTTGTAAAAATTTTAATTTCAAACGTTCTTAAAAATTTGATTTGAATTTCTGGTGAACATTTTTTTTTGTGTGATAAAGATTGAAAAACTTTTAAAGAATCTTGTATTAAATTTTCAAATCTTAGATTTAAAAAGAAAATTTTTTATGAATTTCTAGCTTAAAATAATTTGTGAATTTTCGTGATTTTTACGTATTTAGTCAAAATTCAAACTTTGAGTGCTTATAAATAAAAATTGTGACTATGAATTTCTTTTATTTTTCAACTACTATTGTAACAATATGTCAAGAGCCTTGTATTAAATTTTCAAGCTTTTCAAGCTAACAAATACATTTTTATCGATATTAATTTTTAAAAAACTAATGATCGAAAATTTTTGAAAATTGCATGATGGATAGAATATACTTATACAAACATTCGGTGAAAATTTAATGTATCTATGGTCATTTGTTTTAAACTTACATCTAAAACCAAAATCGATTTGTCGAAAAATGAGTGTGCGTAAAATTTCCCGTTATTCCCTTAATTTTTAGTTTGTTTTTTTCGATTATTTAGAAAAATATTAAGAATTTTTCACTCACACATCATGATAAAATCAATACATTCATCACTCCGCTCAGAATCTAAAATAAGTGTAACCGTATATGGAGAAAATGTTTATTTTTTTTTTTAACAGCGTATAAAAATATGCACAATGAGTACCTTATGTTTTCTTTTAAATTGACTCCGATGGTCGATACACCGTATACTGGTGTATTACTTAAAAATCGTATTATGCAAAAAAAGAAGGTTGTTTCAGATGAGTTTAAGTTTTCATCGAAAAAACTGTACCATTTACTTTTATAAGCACACAGAATAATAATAAAAACGACACATATTTTTGTTGAAGTTACACAGTTTGACACTTTCTATAAACAGATTAATTTAATAGTTTTGCATTTTTTCTGGCACGTGTCATTTTTTTCTCTAATATTCTATACACTGCTGATAATATTTTTGTTATTTTTCTTTCAAATTAAATACATTTTTTCTTTTGGTCATGCCATTTACAATGTAGTATTCAATATACACATATACTAATAATCCAAAAAAAAAAAAACAATTAAAATATTATATTGATAAAGCGATCCTTAAATAAAACGAAATTGATTTTCACATCACAACAGTATTGCGAGTTTTGTAGAATAGATTATTGTCTATTGATAACGCAAAGTATATGTTACTTTTTTCAACATTTTTCAGGATTTATCCCCTATTATTAATTAATCTCCTTAAAGTTTAAGGTTTTAAGGCTTTTAACATCGACTACGTATATTGTTATATTATAGATGTATAAATCTTTTGGATCAATAAGATTTAGAGCTGAAATGGATTATAATACATATATTATATTTCCCTTGAATATACTGGACATATTATCTGTACCACATGGAATGAAGATTTTCACATTTATCGTAAGACTGAGATCCCCGCGACTATTACACGTTTACTATAAACAGAATATAGAGCTCCTCTCCTTCGTATAATATTTTATAATATAACCACACGGTAAATGAATGCATACGTGAATTTTGTAATGTCATAATATTCAGTTGGTACCAAATCATCGAATAGACGCAGTTCACAGTCTTTAATCAAAACACGTTCAGAACGAAATAAATATAATATTTTACTGTAAAAACAAAAAAAGCGACACGCGTTTCATAAGCCCGAGGTCATTCGGTATATATAATATTAATATAATAATATGATGTGTTTACGCGCGTTTCGTCGTTGGCCAAAAACAACAACGTAGGGCACCGTGTCTGTGTAAATTTTATTGTGGTAAACACCTGCTCAAATGTCAATTTAAGTACACGCGTAATGTATAAATATAAAATATTGTACGCATTAGATTATGTTTTTCCGGCGAAGGGAATTTTAAAATGTAGTTAAAATTATGTTAGTCATTGGCTCGATAAAGTATATTTTATTACTATTAATAATAATTGCTCTCGATCGGATCGGATAATATTCAATTTGAAAACTACTAATATTATCCGTCGAACTCGAAAATATGACGTGTACACATGCATCATAGTCACTTTCAATAAAAATTTTGATGGGCGTCGGAAAGCAAAAATTGTACTGGCTATAGTATCTATTAATTATATTATTACATAAAATGTATGTGATATAATACAGGATGATTGTATGAAATAGATAAAGTAGGTATAAAAAAACACAAATTACCGTATATAGATATAGGTATTGAATATTGAGTATATACTTCTAAAGAGTATTTTTTATTTGTGCAGTGGCGTGCGCAGGGGGGATTATGGGGATATATCCCCCATTGGCTTTTTTTTAGTCTTTAAATATGACTGAATTTTGGATCTCTAAATTTTTTTTTTGTACAATAATAAAGATCGAAAATACTACATTTTTATTTATGACATCCCCCATACCAAATTCCTGGGCACGCCACTGTACGTGGGTTTTGTTATTAAAGAGGAAATTTTCAAAAATTCAATTTCCACTAAAAAACATATAGTTGTATAGTAGCAGAGTAGCATTTAAAACAATAAAAGTGTAATAATTCACTATTATCGGTAATTTTATCTGCAATACACACACGCATAGTACATAACATGTATATATTACATATACACGAGCCATTCAAGATAATGAAATGAAATAACATAATTTTTACAGTCTAAGGGAAAACCGACAAAAACAAAGATAACAAGTAAAAATGCCAATTTCCCTAAAGGCCCTTCAAGTTATTATAGTTATTGTTAAAATGAGTACCTATATAAAAAGTGCAAACGTGACAAATTCTATTATTTTAATATTTTCATTACAATTATAGAAACCATTGATTATACTTCAAGTTTTATTTTTTATGCATCTAAACACCACTGTGGATCTTCAGAGTTTTACCAATAAATTACAGATTAAGCCTACTGTCAACAAACCAGTAAAAAGCACAAAATCTTCTATTTATATATAATATAGTATTATACAAATATAAAAAAGTAAGGTTTATGTGTAATGTACATTTAACACTAATCTTAAACAATCTTATTCATTAATTAATTAGTCTCTTCTAACATTGATATAAATGCAATTTACTAAGGCATAAGTAAATAATTAATTGATAATATGAAATAGTCTAAATTAATTAGGTTATGTTTATTATGGTAAAAAAATACTGATTAAATATCAAATTTGAGTTTTTTTGTTTTTTTAAATAATTTTAGTTATAACTATAGACTATGGAAAATAAATAATAATTTTTGAATATTGCTGGGTGATATTTTTTATTTTTTTTTTGTAAATATTGACGATATTTAATTGACAAACTATAGAAACAAAATAATTAAGGAAATGATTAATTGTGTATATCTTATTTAATTATTAAAAAATAAACCTACATGAAACCTAACCTACATGGATACATATTATGTATAATACATTTTATATCATTATTAGGTATATATAATTATGATAGTGGAGTTATTCAGTTTTTTACATTAAAACTGTTTTCTTTATTAAAAATAAAGTATAAATTAACAATAAACAATTTTTAAAATTTTAATAAACATTGAAAATATACAGTTATAGAATATAAAAGTAACTAAATATATCAGAATAATTATTAAGTTTAATTTCTTAGTTAAAATGTTCGGAGAGTAATTGAAAAAAATAAAAAAACAAAAAACAAAACGAGCAACATGTGGATGATAATATGTCACATTTAAATAAAAGGCAACGAAATATTAAGGTATACTTATGGCCGTAATAGCGTCCAACACGCACTAACAAAGACTGTTCGTGATCATATACGTAGCCATAGGTGACGACATAACTGAAACCAAAATCAGTATTTTCTAAAATACTAGATATAAATTGTATGGATTAAAATAAATGTGTGGATTTAATGAAAATATAAGACCGAAGTCAGATGAAAGAGTTTTATATTTTATATTTGTTGAAAACTTTTCAGTGGGTATCTACTATATTACCTTTGCTATTACATAATTTTATACTAAACAACAGCACGTGTTCAAATAAAAATCGTTACTTGGTAGGTACGGTGTATTGCATAATTTGTTCAACTGTTTTTCAAACTCCTTCGCACACTCATTACCGAGTACAAGTTCACCACAAACTTTATTTAAATAGGCTTAAAGTTTGTAAGCACGCATAATGCCTATCTTTTTTTTGATAGTTTCCGTGTAATAATAATTAATAGTAAACTATGTAATATAATAATCAGTACATAAACATAATATTATAATGATGTTGTTGTTTAATGACATTTTTTATTTAATATATTTTCATTTATGGTCCAAATTGGATCTGGACAACACAAATGGACCATGACCATTGGAGTTATAATTGAATTGTAAATGCGAAATACAATGTCAAAGAAATAATTTAAATAATAAACAAATATATGGAGTATCCAATGAAGTTATAATGAAAGAAAAAAGTACTATCCTAAGGAAAGCTGATAATATTTGAGATGGTGATTTATTTTCAGAGTAGAAAAAATTATATAGTGTTTAATATTAAATACAAATAAACGGATTCTTTATGAGCACACACTGATATTTTCCTACGTCTATTCGTATACGACCTTATGACATTTTATTGAGGACAATGTTTTAACAACTTTATATAACGACAATTGATATTAAATCGAAGAAAAGTTATGTGAAACAAATTTTAGGCCAACATTTTATAAGAAAAGTAATAAATAATTCCTGAGGGTGGCATGTATTATTTATTTTCTTTCATCTACCTATTATTATAATACATTGGTTGATTGTTTACTAGAAAATAAGTTTTATTTTATTTTAACCAAATACGAAGTATCTATCTATATTATATTATACAATATTTTTGGATATATATATTATACACATACGTTAATATAGTGTTAAATTAATATTAATTAATATAATTATTGAATTTAATGAAATTTTTAAATACTCAAAAAAAAAAAAATACAATAATGATGGGTCACCAAAAATATTTTTTTTCCTTAGCGATTCTACCATCCCTGAACACAAAATTGTGATGGCAATATTGGTAGAAGTTCAAATGACTTCATTGAGTTATAACCCAAATAAATATTCAAATGGTAGGGGTTTGTTATATTGACCTCGAAATAATTCCTTTTTCAGTCCTAGTACCTGGACATGATCCATTTAGTATATTACGATATTATCGTGTTATGTAAAATAATCTCATCTTCCGAATAATTTACATTCATACAATAATCTTATTAGAATGCTTATGAAAATTAAATATATGCTGTTATCGAGTTGTTCAAATAAACGACGACTGGATTATTTACTCGTGTACAAGAGCAACAAGTGAGGTGCAACATTTCATTTTCCGCACACTATTTGTAACGGTTTTGTACGTCATAATCACTTTGATTACGCTCCATTTTATTTAATGAATATCAAAAGGAACTTATTATGTTTTTTTGTTTTAATACAATGTTATTGCGAACTACGAAAAGAAATTTATACCTATGCAATTTCCGTTGATATATAAATTTATAAGTTTCGAACCATTATGTACAGTAAAAATCGTTCCGGATTTTAAAAAGAAACAAAGTTAATTACTACATAAAAAGTTTGAAAAACTTGAGTTTGTTATAATGTAGATACTTTTTTAATGCATATCATTTATGTATCATCACTAACTTTGTGACTCCAATACTCAACATAAATATTCTAAAAGCCTTGTTCATCTATCGCGTGACAATAGTAAATATTCTGCATAGTATTGAATATAAACTAAATTAATAATATAGGAGATATAGAGAAACGGACACAGAATATGAAATGTTTACTATTTGTATTTTTTATCGATTATTGAAATAAACTCAGAAATAGGATATTTTTTTAATAACTAATAATACATAAAATGTAACATATTCACTTGTATAGGATTTTCTAATGTCAATGATTAACAAAATGATTAGACAAATCATAGGTACAAACAAATGATTTATTTTAAAAATGAAAATATCGTTTTTTTTTTTTTTTACTGACAACTTGGCCAAATTCCAATTGTACACCTTCGTTTATTTATAAATTTAAATGTAATTTTTATATTTATATAGTTTTCTACCTATACAAATTTATCTCTATTTTTATTTTAATTTCCTTAAGTTTTTTGCACCTAAATATATTTTAATAATGTGATTTAACGTTTCTGTGAATAGAAAATGTCAAGAGCATAAACTGTTCGAGAACGAGCGGCTAGCAATTGTGAAGGATGATCGGACTGATCGGAGGGTGTAAGGGTGGAATCCAAACTTATTGGTGCGGAAACCGGAAACCCGATTGTGACAAAACATTTTCCTCCTAATGTACTATTGTAAATTATGAGTAAATGCAAAACAAAAATAAGAAATTTGCGATGAAGTACATGACTTATTAGGAGCTTATTGCAGATAACCGATATAAATCATACAATCAATTTTGACTATTTAATGCATAAATGTACGTTTGTATAAGGTGATTTATAGAAGTTTAATTGGATTACAAAGCGAAACATAAAATATTTTTCATGTGCCACTACATGAATTTAACTAAATATTTAAAAAATATAAGAACATACAGCAAAAAAAAAATATGCAAAAACTTCAAGGTTTTATTAGATAACTCATGAAAGTTTTAAACGGCGACAATAATAGGCAATTCACGTACAGACATTTCCCCAGGGAAACTATAACAACTATATATCCAATTTTCAAAATTCAATGAAATAAATATTTTTAATTTCAATAAACTATTAGATTTTGTAAAAGAGTATTAATAAATATCTATTACTGTTTAATATATTTACTCTTGCAATAACAAAGTAACATTTTAACGGGGATTTAATAAACATTAATTTTGAAATTTGATTTAAAATAGCATAAATTTCGATTACTTTCAGAAAAAATTTAACTAAAATAATCAAGTTTTTAAAATAAATCAAGGATAATAATTTCTATGATCCGTTCATCTGCTGTAGGTACATTATTTTTGTGGTTCCCCTTGAAAATATTCTCCGTATTAAAATTAATATCATAAAATAATATTTGAAAACATAATATAAACATTAAATATGTTAAAATTAAAAATTTAATAGTTTTAAAAAATGTACTTGTGAACCTCGTGTAAGCTTTTTGATAAAAAAAAAAATTTTAAAACGTTGAAAACGTTGAAAACCATTTCAATAATGTATTGTTAAACAAAAGTTATTACGTATTTAACATTTCTATAATAATAAAGACATGCAATTTACAATCACAATTAACTCGGATCACGAGTATAATTAATTTTAAGAGCAATAAAAAAATTACATTATTTGTCACTTGAAACTTAACTTTTGAAAATAATCAATATTCTATTTCAAGAACAGATATCTCGGAACAAGTATCTTCAACCAAACTATTATGTGTAATCACTTGAAAAATAAAATAAAAAATGTCATTATTCGGACAAATATACAATAGAGTATCATATTCTACCATCTACCAATTTAAATAAATTAATAGGTACTAAAATAAGTATTGAACGCATATTAGAATGTACAAAAACTAGGTTAGGCTAGGAATATTTATTGTTCATTGTCATAGATTATAGGCTTTTAAAATCGCAAATTGAATTTCCTTTGAAGCATAAAAAACGGCTTGACAGATTTTTTAAGACAACGGACACGCAAATAACCGAAAATATTAGAAGTATATTAAATCTGTATTGTAGATACCTTGGTAAACCGACGGCCAGTTATTCCATAATATCACAGCACTTGTCGAACTAAAAATCACTTGATATTTTCGTCACAGTAATTTAAGACACTTAAAAATCGATAAAAACTAATATTATTAAATCAAATATTAAATTACAATATCATTTTAACATAGACTTGTAAACGATAAAGCAGTAATAGACATACGCGCGATCGGAGCTACAACACTCGACTGGTTACGGTAGGACGGTGCAGAACACCGGCAGCGCGCCGCCTATACAGAACGCACACACACGCACACGGGCGAGGTGTAAGAGAGATAGGCAGACAGACAGAGGCAGATACAGAAAGAGAATGGATTAAAACTCTTCGACGAAACAGTGTAGACAATATCGGACGACTATTTTTTCCACTTCCTCCTCCATACATACAGGTTTTTTTTTGCAATCAAACGCGATAGGAGAAAAACACGCGGACCTATTCAAATGGTAAGTTGCGAGAGAAACGATAATTATTGAATTTTAATTTTTTAAGTAATTCGTAAGGTATTTTTGAATTTAAATTGATGTATACTATCTGAAAAACCAATATTACCTATTGGAAAGTGAAAAATTGATTTTAAACAAAGTGTTCATCGATATACCTAAATTAAAACGTATAATTGTTTTGTATTTATTATCATTTATCTATAAACCTACCACTGATTGTTATTATTATATTTTGTTAAGTTGCTATAAATAATATACAATTTAATGTAAACAGTATTTGTTTGTACTCGATAAACTTACTGCAAAATATAGACACTATGTTGGTTCAAATTTAAATAAAATAAATAAGCATCCATAAATTTAAATACAAAATATAATAAATTAAATTAATATTTATAAACAATTAGTTTAACACGTAAGTTACAAAAAATTAGTACCTATCGTTCTCTTGTATTTAAAAACAATACATTATAAGTTTAATTTTTAATCAAAATATTTTATAATTTATAATATATAATATAATCATGTAATTCAAATACTCTTAAATGTTTTTATATTCCAACACTAAATTTATAATTATTATCAAGACAATTCAAATAAAAGGATCTTGAAATTAATTTGTTGGGTAGGTACTTTGTTAGTTATAAATTAATTCCAAAAATGTAGGACCAATATAAATAGAGATTTACAAAAAATAAAATAGAGCAAAAGCTTGGTATAAAATGATTAACAAAAAAAATCGAATTATGGAAAAAAGTTTACGTTAATAATTACGTACCAACTCAGTGTTTGCATTTTTTATATGTCAGGTCAAAACTGTGATATGATTCGGCATCACGGGCCAAGCATTATGATATAGAGTTAGAGAAGAAATGAAAGATTTATGAGAATTATTTTTAGTAATTCGTGTTTTAAAAAAAAATCAATGAGTTCGAAGAGCTGGTTTGAAAATCTGGGTGGCCGGAATTGGCCTACGGGTCGAAACTAGGCTATTGGAGACCCTTGATTCATCGCTACTTAATACGTAATTAAGAAGTCAATAGAAGCTATAAAAATAAATCAAAAAACAATAGCTACAACAACTGTTTTTATATTCAAATAAATGAAGAAACATTATAAACAGTTTCATGTTCAAATTTTGATGGACAAAACTAAGTTTCAATATGATTGTTATTTGTTTGCTATGATTAAATATTACAAGTTGACATGACAATAGTTGCACTTGAATACAGTCATCACTCAGTGGCATCGAAACATAATAATATGTCCATTTAGAGACTGACTGTGGGCAGTTAAGCACAGAGAGAAGAAAAAACCTAGCAGCACATATTGTATATTTTAATAGACAATCTTGTAACAACATTTTATTTGTAAAGAAACCTTGGTTTTGAACAATTTTTAAGAAAGTAGTAATAACAAATTTAACTTATCTCCAAATTTGATATATAATTGACAATTAATAAAAATCAGGGGAGAACTTGTGATCTAAGACTATTCAAAATGTACAACCCTTATAAAAAATTAGTAAAGTATGATTCATCCTTTAATCCTTTGATTTATCTTCCAAGTACAAAGGTTCTTGGACCAACCCAGGGGGATAAATCTCCACAACTCCAATAGCCAGTTCACCTCTGTGTTCACGAAGGCAATTTCTAATGCAATTACCGAGATTAAATTTCATAAAAAAATGATGGAGGTCGGAGACAGACTTTTAGAGCTTTATACAAAAAAAATTAGAACATACCATGATTGAGTGGGCGAGAGACGATTTGGCTGCTGCTGTTAAAATTTTAATAATTTAAAATATTAAATGCGAAATTGGGAAGAAAAAATAACACATAATTGTAAATTATTATTGTACTCTAAAAATACAGATATTATTATGTTGTATAATATTGTACCTATTTTTATATCTTTTTTGATAGGGAGAGAGGGAGGGGTTAAGGATATATACTAATAACCTAACCTACCATATTATATGAAATAATTTTCATTTATGATAAATGTTAATGTGTTGATGTCTACGATGATTATTGAGTTAATAGATACATGTTCAATTATTTACATAGGCCAAAGGAGAGGTGCATGCCAAAATCCGTAAAACCTCAATTGGTATACTGCAGAGCACGAAGTCATAATATGCTAGAGATCATATTTTTTTTCACCCTGAATTGTATACTTTATTTGTTTATATCCTGAAACCCATATAGTAATAAAGGTACACAAAGGTAAATAGATATAATACTTTAAAGTATAAAAAAATCTAGTACGGCAAATACATAAACATAAAAATTGAGAATCTGTTTTACATAAATGATAACACAAGGGACATCGCTTAGACGAAATATTTCTTAAAAATAGTATTATGGGAAAAGAAATATATATTATTTATTTTATGTTTGCATGCCTGTCCTCTATACGAATTGTTAGTTGTTACTATAAAGCATAAAGCAAAAAACAACGATAAGACAATGTACATAAAAATTGAAAATATATATATACATTCATATTATTTTGTTTTACTCATCTATAATCTATTAGCCATATAGGTACGCTTAATATGTACAAATAAAGAAGTAAAATATAATTTATGATTAAAGGAAAATCATTATTAAATTAGAAAAATTATAAGTCAAAATAATTCGTTTTTACGAAAGTACCGATATTGATCAATATTATAAGAATATAATATATATAGCTACATCATAATATTAAAATTTTTAAAATTAGAGATAACCTCACAAGTATTCTACATTTTATTCGCGTTTACAGATATTGCAGTAATATATGTTTTTAACAATATTAAAAAAACAGATCTATATATAGTGTATAACATCCATCCTCCATAAATACTATTTTTCATAACCCACATGAAATTACCTGCGGTGTAGTTGAATTCTTTATTTGTAATCTCATTTCCGTTTGTTTCATTTAAAATTAACTCAATTTTCCGTACTTCATAATACTACGTACTAAATTTTTTAAAAAATTCACCTCATTCACGCAGTAATTAGAGAACTGTTTTTATCTTCTCTTGTCGTACGTGAATACGCCACGTAAACTTTTATTTAAAATTATAATGTCAATATAACCACAATCCAAATTACAAATACATGATAATTGTAATCTAACTCAAAAATACTTAATCATATTAATATAGAATAATATATGTATATGTTGATTACTATTTACTAAATTGGGACAACTAAAATCCAAAATTTAGGCAATAATGCCGGATTTCTACCAACTATATACCGCGCGTGTATAGTTGAATATATTATATTGTTTGTATAGAAAAATAGTTAATGATATTTGGTTTCCTACTATATATGCGCAAAACACGACAAAATACCACCGCATGATGTAGTGGAAACCAACGAGCTCATAACACATTCATTTATTCTTATTTATACCGTTAAATCTTAACAAATTTTTTTTTACAAAAACTATCGATTCGCCCAAGTCACGCGCGCGTATCAATCCACAATGTTTGTTTATAAGATATAATATTATAATATGCCTTTATACAATAATATCTAGTGAATGGAATCAAAGAAATTTAATTCAAACTCCGCGATTATACATTCGAGAGCACTAAAAAGATTACCTAAATAGTAAATATTATGAGGTTTAATTTACTTATACAGACAAAGCCCGTATAAAATCATCGTTGTAAAGTATTTTCAGATGCTTTAATTTCTATTGTACATAAACATAGTCCGTGTCATTAAGGAATTACTATGGCACACGGTGAAATGATTTGATTGTAATCTCATTGCAGAATAACGAGCAGGTCGACAGAACAGCAGTGGCTGAAAAGTTTCGCACAGTCATTTAATTGAAAGCCACACTTCAACATATTTAATGGAACGATAGCAGAAACTTTTCGAACGACTGTCAACCTAGGTCGTCCTAGGGTAGTGACAACTTATGGATGTTTTAATCGCGCCAGACCGAAGTCAGTTGCGAATTGCAGCGCAGCGAATTGCGAGTATCTATAAAATGTTATATAGCCGTGTAAGGGTGGTGGCGGCCAATCGTCGATGATAATAATGATTAATTATGTCACTGTCCACTGCAGTGCGGTATATAATATTAGGTACCTCCGCATATATTATAATCTCTCCACTACGTTCTGTGAATTTATTTGATACTGTAAATTATGAAATAATTAATAAATATTAAATTTTAAATCGTAATAACGACATGATATAGCACACAAATAACGAATATATAAGCCATTAAGTATACTACGGAGATGTTTTCTTAATTAAAAACGCGTGGGACGTCCTTGAGTGTTGATAAAAATCAGAATGTTTGCCGAAAAAGGCTAAGACCTCCTCCGCGCTTTTGGTACCTTGAAACCGTTAAAATTATTTATTCTATATTTTGATTTTATTATTATTTTATTTTATGGCGTTAAAATATAGTTCATGTCTTTATTATACCAATTAATTTTAAAAATTATGTATTCGAAATTATAATTTAAAATCAATTTATTAAAAGAAACATTTCAACTATAATGGGTTCTATTTTTATTTTTATTTTAATATGCATATAAATGGACACAGTAAACATAGTATTGCAGGTAAATATAACAATAACAATATATGAAGATAGTCGTCACATGCTCACATAATAATATTAATTTGCATTCACCGGGACCAACACACCGTATTATAGTTCAGTTGTCGTACGTCATTTGAGTTTGAATAACACATCAAGTTTAAGCCGTTACCAGTCACTACGTGGTAGACCGACTAACCGGTTAAAAAGAATAAGTTAATTCTTGATAAATGCATTCGAACAAAATAAATAACGGTCGTGCGTTTTTACTGTAGGTATCTAAAAAATGGGAACGGTGTGACGATAACTTAATGAAAAATGAAAACCCATTGATATTATTATTTATTTGTTCGTATATAAAAAAAATTCAATTTAACAAACGCATGACGTGGTTAAGGTCAACAAATATATAATATACACAGGTAGCTATCATAACGACCTATTTCATTCATATACAAGGTGATTTTTTTATGCAAGTCATATATTTACTCGACTTCAGATTTTATAATTTTTTTAGGTAGGTTATGTATAACTAATAAATTATAACATTTTACACATTTGATCGATGCAAGTTTTTTTTTTTTTAATTGCTACCAATCATACGAATATTTTACTGGAAATATTGTCATCATTGTATTTACAACATCCTGCAGCATTTAGATTTAACATTTTTTATCAATTGTAAGTATTTAAAGTTTGGATGATCGGAGCTACGAATCCTGATCACAGTTACTTAATAGCCTCACCACTTTTCCAATTTAAACATTAATTCCAGATGAATAATGAAGTATTTATTGCCTACTGGACGCTTGAAGTGTTTAAATATTAACTGTTTCAGAACAACATCCCACTCCGGAATATATTATGGAAAACCCACAATAAGAGTCTCGTATTAGTAAAATTATTCTTTAGTTAAGTATAACTAGTATAATGTAATATAGTATAATTATAGTATAACTAAAAAACTATAAAATATTGTCAAAAACAATGCTTACTAAATGTATAACCACAAATGTGCTATACCACGGTATAAGATATTGTCACAAAATATATGTTCATCTTAAACATATAAACATTATAAACACTACGCAGTGGCGTGCAGAACATTTTTCAGACTTGAGGCAAACTATGCAATTTGACACCCACCCTACAGCCATCAGGTTTTTCACTTAATAAAAAATTGTATACATTTATATGATATTTAAAATGTATGATCAAACTAGTGCCCAGTTGGCCAGTTGCACACCTATAGTAACCCATCCATCCACCCACCCGTATTTTCCCTGAGGCAGTTGCCTCAAAAAATAGCTGTTCAGCACGCCACTGACACTACGTATAGCACAAAACGAATTAACAGAAGATACATAAAAACTATAGTAGGTATCGTGTTTATTTGTTTTTTACTCTATATAATTATAAAGCATGATAGACATAAAAAAATTGAAACCATGTTTATAAATAAAACAATTAGTAATGAAAGTATACTTTACGACCATGATAAACTTTATTTCCTGGTTACTATACCAATGCTATTACTGTAATTATGTATACGTATACGCGGCGGTGTTTAACGGTCTTTACCTAAACTTTACCTGTACACACATTAATATATTATGAACAAATAAATAATGAATAATTTAAAAAAGTAAAGTAAAATATAACCACTAATTTTTGTTCAGCAATTGCCTGATCGAATATACTAACCTTCGATAAATTTAATTTTCACTAAATACGAAAAATAAATAGATTGGTACATTTATACATATAATATATAACAGTATTTTAAGATATTTTTTAAAATAATATCGCTAGTAATGTAAACTTAAACATTTTGTTAATTATTATTTTCTTAAAATCTTTAAAATATAATATAGTTATAGTGGTGCTTGTGGCCATAAAAGTCGCGATGGATGGACTAGACAAAATACGCAATAAAAAAGATAATAAATCGTTTGATAGATCAAACAAATACATAATATAAGTAATTTTTAACATTTAAAAAAAATTATTACTACCCATATAGAAACTTAAAAAAACTAATCAAAATGGATGGCCATTGTTCCTAGATTTTATTGTGATAATATTATTGTCGAGAGAATAAACTCGTTGACTTCGAAAGAGAAATTAAATTTTGCTTTTTCTAATTATAAAATATTATAAGAAAAAAATTTTTTTTCCCTGGAAAACTACTTTTAAATAACTAAATTGAATCAAAAATTATATGTGGTGTGTGTTTTTTCCCGCTCAAATAAGTAGCTATAACCCTATAACAATTTGTATTAAAAATGAGCTCGACACGCGACAAAACAAGCACAATAAACATCTGGTATTCGTACAGATTGGGATGAATGGGGGTTCAGGGAGACCAGCAGATGAGATAAATAACAAATAACCCAAGGGCTTCGAAGAGTATATACATACTACAGAGTGTTCCTCGTACACAACATCACGGTACACAATACTATTGTATTACCTAGAGGGAAAATAAAGCAGTGGGGATATTAACATTTTACAAAATAACTTGTACCGTAAATCATTCATTAAATCATCATAATAAAATGAAGACGTTATTGGCATTGAATTGATAAATTCAATTTATGGGTGTTTTACTGTTTAATCTTTAAATATAATCTTTAAGCATAACAAGTATTAACAACAATTTATGTATAAATTACCCGTATTAAAATAATGTGTAATCTATATGAATTAATATGTATACTATACATTACATAAAAAAATAAACTTAAGGTTTACACCGTTTTATTAAAAATTAAAATAATATTATATAAAAAATAATTCTGTTTATTTATTGTTTATAATGCGATAGGAACTATTTCTATATTAATTTTAAATTTTTTTAGGAGAAAATATACAATCTATATTATAGACACAATAAGTATATGACGTGGCTATATATGAGTTGAGAGAACAATAAAAAATGGTTTATAATGTAATCGAAAGGTTAGTAAAGTTAGGAATTGTTTTAATGTTAGAATCTATGATTAGAGTATACTTTGATATGTATTAAGGATAAGGAGCATTTACTATTTTCTTAAGGTTATAGTTTGAAAAACTTGTATCTTATATTTAGATAAGACTTTACTGTCTTTACTTTTTAGTATTTCCTCTAAGTGAAGTCCATAATACATAATGTCCAGATGGATTTTAATAAGGTTTTGTACATGAGAAGTTTGATATAAACGGGAATGACTTTGTTACCAATTAAATGTTTAAACATAATATGTAGCCAATAGTTTAAAGATAGTATTTTATAATCTGAATATAAAAATAAAAATATTTGCCTAGAATAGTTTAAGCATGTTTTATAGAACGAATATCATAAAAATAAATCATGGTAATTATGTCAACTATAAATTATAATATGTTTCATTGCCTTGTTGATTAATAAAAATACGTTTCTACTTCTGTAGTACCTAGTTCTGTATATACAAATATGGATAGATAAACAAATTTGAAAGTTTAGCGACGAATATATAAAAATATACAAGTATATAATTTTTGTATTTAAATTCTTGAAAAATATAGACCAGTACCAGTTTAAAATTTTTAACACTCCCACCATGTATAGTGCATAAGTGGATTAAAAATATTATTGTTTAATGTATTTATGACTATACGTCTATACTGTTAAAAAAATTTAGATAGTCATTAATTTATTATTACAAATTTTAAATAACAAATAAAAAGTATAATACACAACAAATAAATTCATGTCGGAAACGCAATTATTTTTAGGTTTCACAGATACTCAGCGATGTGTAACGTATGTCCTAAATTTTAAAACAAATTATAAGTGAGTGAACTTTCAGTGCCGTTATGTAAATACTAAATATACGTCTTTACAAATTTTGTAAAAATTACCATTCTAGTTTCCGTACATTCTAGGACATAAAACGAACTAGAAAGGTAACGACTAAACGGATGAATGCCATTACTGCAGAAACTATAAAGTTAACAATCACCGATACTGAGATATTCAACATAAAATAATATAAAGAAATTTGTATGATCAACAGATATTGTTTTACACGAATTTACTATTAAAAGATTGGTAAAATACTAAAATTCAAATATGTAAGTAGGTATTGTCATGAGTCATGACAAAACTAAATATGTGACAAAATACTAATACACATAATAATTAATACATATAAATATGTCTTTATCATACACTTCTTAAAATATATCTTGGACATAAAAATCAATCAAAAACTATGAAATTAATGAATTTTTTCGATTAAAAGTATGGTTATATTTATATAAATATATATATAAGTTTATATAATGAATAAACTTATACAATACACCTATGTTTTTCTTGGAAAGTTTTAAAATTTAAATGATAAGAACACTTTAAAAATATATTTAGAAAAAATAATAAACAAAAACCTATGTTATACACGAGAAAAAAAATGAAAATTGTTTTGGAATCTAGACACAAAATATAAAAGCCTAATTTAAATTTAAAACAATAATTTTCTTACATTTTAACTAAACCACTTGATTAATCAATTAAACGCATAAGTTAATTATATAAATATAAAGTAATTCAAGTGATAAGTAACCTGATTAAATTAATTGAATTAATACGACATCGAAAATTAAAATATCAATCTGTGTAGAATTGGTTTTACCCCTAATAAATAGAAGAGATGAAAAATGTAGTAAATTAATGTTTTTGCATTTTTGGAACAGTTTAAATGAATTCGAATAAACAATAAATACCAAGCATGATTAACATACTAGTATACATAGTTTCCCATGATTTTAATACACAAAAACGTATTAGTATATAGAAATATATTATATTTAAATATAAATTAGGTACTATAGGTAATTCACTATTAGCCGAAGGCAAGTTCTCTATATTATTGTATAACATCCTATTGTAATACAAGGAACGGGAGACTGGCCCGTCGCAGCTACTTAAATGTGTAATTGGTTATTTTTATCAATAAACGATGGGAGCCGGAGGAGAAGTATTGGCACCATGGTTCCTCCTCCGGTTCTCGATACTAACGAAAAAAAAAAAAAGGTAATTCACTATTATTAAAATGTCAATTAGTAATTTGTAATTATCATAAATTTCAATAGATCATAAAATTATAATTTTAATTATCATGATTAGTTAAAAAAAAGCTTACCTACGTTTTACTTTGTTGGTATTGTAAAAAAAAATATTTAATTATATTTTGCTATTCAATTTAATACAATTTTCGATTTTGTTTTATGTATAAGTAAAAATATATCAAGTAGGTAGTCATTTGACATGAGTACATAACAGTATGACACGATTAACCTAAACTGAAAAGTGATAACCCGCATGATGATAAATTAAAACAGTGAGGGATGAAATATCTGATGAAACTCAACAATACCAAGGGATTAATATGATAGTCGATATACGTGTAAGATAAGAACTCGTCTTGATTAAAAAAAAAAAAAAAACATTTACTTTTATCTGTTAAATGTTCATAACTAAAAATATAGAACGCAATTTCCTCGCCATGAACACAAAAACACAGTTAGCAGAGTGTATTCAACCGCAATTCCCCTCTTAGGCCGGAACACAAATGCAATCGGATAGCGGTTTCCTCGAAAAACACAAACAACAGATTTTTTAAGCTCACCACAACACTCGAAGATTTTTTCAAAAAAAAAAAAATGGACATTTGTTAAGCAAACGTTTTCAAAAATATTAGTTCCAATATTTAAAGTGTCATTAATGCGCGATGATGTAAAAATTAAAAAGTGTTATAATATAATTATGTTATACCGAATGCTCATTTGAATTTTGCTTATAATATTTATTACAAGTATGTTATTTTTTTGTAATAATTCTTAATATAAAACTATGAATAAATATAGAATCAATTACCTTTAACAATTAAATTATTTATATTTTAATATAATACACTAACTACATTTACCATATTTTTTATACCAACAACAAAATTAGAATTCAGTAACATAGGTTGGAAGTTTAACACACCAGCTATCTGTTAAATTTAACTGATTTATTCGTAAAATAGATTAAATTTTCCAAAATACGATATAAAAATTTAAATTTAATATAGATTAACATTGGTTGAAGTAAGTATATCGAATAGCATTATAGAATATTAGCAATCAAGTTACAAATTACTAAATAAAATTACAAATGTTATTTTACTCATACCTTATTAATGGCTATACTATTTAGTATCTTACTTGCATGACTTAAAATTTATAAGCAAACCAAAATAAACAATTAATTATACTATATTTATTGAATATGTGTTTTCCTTTACATAGATATGTTGAACAAAAAATATTGATTTCTTTTGCGATAAAATATATCATTGTTATTGTTGATGAATTATTTATCTATTTAAATATTTAAGACTTTTCAGTTGAGATAAATTATAAAATTAAATAATTATTCTAAATTAAATTACTAGAAGCTAAGAACCCTTAAATATAAAATAATTTCTATACGTTGAACATAAACAATATATAATAAGGTTATATAGGTAATATAATAAAGTTAGTAATACTTGACAATCAACATTTAAATGATGATTAAGTTATTGTACAAGTATTATTGTTAATGAAATAATAAATCAATAGTTTCAAGAACGAAATGTTATAACTGAAAAGCAAAATATGAAGATTTATCATTCAAATTATTATTATTCCGCTGCTCTACATATTATTATTTTAGCTGTAAACAGAATAAATACAAATATTGTTGAAAAGATAACAACAATGTAAGCTAATCAGTGAAAATGTTTGAAGGTAGTATTTCATTGTTTATTTTTAAAAAAATTGCTTTTGTTTTATGTAAAAGATTTAACGATGGCGAGATGCTATAATATTAAAAATGCACGTATTTAAGTTAGTTTCTACACAGCGATAATACATAGGTACTCACAACGATATTAATCTGCACACGAAAGCAAACGATATATTAAAGCTTAGAATAATAGTGTGGTGGGTGATGGATACAAGTTGCGTATTCCATATAAGATATTAAGTTTACAATTACACAAATATAAATTGTATTATTATCAAACTATTTAAGTGAATACGTATGGAATATAACCATATTTTATGATCTGACGAACTCGTGGCATACATAAGTAATAATAGTGATGGCACGTGGACAAATATGAGTGTTGTATATATTATAGATATACAACAATAATATTATGATTATTAACTTTTTCTATTTATTTATTGGCGGAGTTTTATCGATTTTGTCCGTTTGCCCGGGGAAAGAGGGACATTTTCTTTTTTGCTCAACGATTTTTACGAGGCTACAAAGTTATTCTGGTGTGCTCGACTCAGTTCGGCTAATAGTGGGTGGTGGACGGACATTTTGATTAATGCGCGCTTCAAACTGAATATGTGTACGCGCGTTCAGTGGTTACCAAAAACAAGAAACAATATATACGTATATATTAAAATAAAGAACTGTTATTATACGACATCGGCCTCGCTGCGACTTTCACCGTGATGATGGTGATTGCTGGCATGCACACGTGACGACCGTTAGTCGGTCGGTGATTTTAATTATGCTTAAATCTCACCAATGCACTGCGGATTATTCACCGTGACGCTATCACTTGTGCACAGACACACATAAAGTCCCAATCGTATTGCACTTGTCAACCTGTACAATCGAACTAGAACAACTCTTACAATAATCCACAACCCTCCATCAAAAAAGTCACTATGTAGATTGCAATAATTATTAATTATATACACATCACTCCATTAGTAATAATATTATTCATCGATTTAAACGTATATCATATTACCACACTCCTACAGTCACAACGAAGTATGGAAAATATATGATTAGATGATATACTCGATAATCAAGATACAGTTTTTTTTACATGAAAAGGTCAAAACTTGAGATTAAAACCATATTATTTTCGATTATAGATACTTTTTTTTATATATATATAGATACTTAAAGGTATATTTTAACTGTTATATTTTATTTTATTACGAACAAACGGCAGTAAGCCGTCGAACCTACGGTAATATTTTATGTTATATTTGTCGACAATTAATTGAATTCAAGGATAAAGAAATAATTCAGCGTTTAGAAAAAAAGGTAGAGTTTTAAACTTATTATTTTGAAAGACACTGTTTTATGTATACGAGTACCTATACGAATTATACAAGCAAAAGTTTTGAACTATGTATTCATTTGAACACAAATTGTTCTATGAAGTACGTATGGTGATTGAAGTGTGTAAATCGAAAATCGAGAAAATCGAGGAAATCTTGTGAAATAATTTGTTAACATTGAGTTAAGTATATTATATATATTATATATGTATATATTGGTAGTTGCCGTAACTTTTATTTTAAAAGTACCATCAGTCAGCGTTCAACAACAATATTACGTTGTTATTAAATACTACAGAGTACATAATCTACATTAAATTACAAAATTGCAACATTTAACTTTATTTTTTATTAAATTGTTTAGCGAATTTTTGATTATTATTTATTTATGACTTTTAATAAAACTAATAAAATCTACTTCAAAAGTACGAAGTTATAACAGTTTTTTATTTATTAGTTTAATAATATTTTTATTGGATTTTATTAAGCAAAAATTTTTTTATTTGTGGAAAATAAATTAACTTCGGAAAGACCATTTTGTCTGTGATACATATTTATTGAGCACCGTTTTTTAAAGCAATTTTACCGAGTGCAATGAAGATTTTAAAAGTTTTTCGTTCATCTGATATTTTCACCCCTATCATAAATGTCAATTTCTCATTATGACTTTTTACACGAACATAACATTTACCTTAATTCCATTATTTTTTCTTAAATTTAAAAATATTTTTTTTTAAATTTGAATAAAAAATAAATTTAGTACTCCAGTTAGGATTTTTAGGGACACTTAAGCAATTTATGCTCATAAGTGCTAAGTAAATCTTAATTTCATTATAAAAAATATATAATAGATATATTAGATTAAGGGCACTTCAGTTTCATAAGAATAGAAACGAAGAACTACTATAGTAAGCATTTAAGTCACAAGATACTGGTTATCTGTTGCAGAGACTATCTATAATTTATACATTAAATTCGTGATAAATAATTATACTGTACAAATTCAAAAAACATGTTAACCCTTTTTTATCATAGCCAATAATCTATGTTGTTGTGGCTTATCTAAATAAATAAAATAATATTCATCCACAACAATGATGTCTTTTCCCCCTCAATAATTGATAAAAGTTTCATTTTCTAGTAAGTTTAGGTAGATACAACTGTTTGTATACTACTGAACGTACACTATTTAATAACGATTTTTTTTTTTGGACCGGTAGATTGTTCAATTAAAACTTGTACACCGCTAGAGTTATATCATTAGAGTACATACCATTATGTATATATTCTACCACAT
The DNA here is from genome assembly GCF_037042655.1 of Diuraphis noxia. Lineage (NCBI taxonomy): Eukaryota > Metazoa > Arthropoda > Insecta > Hemiptera > Aphididae > Diuraphis > Diuraphis noxia. The sequence continues at coordinate 3,294,642 of NW_028301715.1, read as the reverse complement.
ATATAGCAAAAGTTAAATTATGTACTCTTATTATTTCTCGCAAAAAAAACCGAAACATTTTAGTGATGATTCAATGTTAGGATTATTACAACCACAGGCGTTTGCTCAAATTTGTTGAAAGGGGGAGTGATCTTTTTTATGATTGGTAAACATATTTTGCCAGACCAGAAAATACGTGGGTTTAACCCAGCCTAAAAGTTGGATGGGGTAGGGAGACACTATTTCCAATCTGTTTGTCACATTTTTTTTTCCCCCAAAAGTTATTTTTCTCAATACCATTTTTCCCAAAAGTTCTTTTCCACAATACCATTTTTCCCAAAAATTCTTTTTCACAATATATATAATATATAATAATAAAAATTATTTATTTTTTAAAAAACTATATTCCCCCCAATACAAAACAGAAATGATTTATTATTAATCTTAAAATGTATAAGTATAAAAATTAAAAAGTATAAGTTAAAAATAAATTACTATTAACAAATAAGAGTATTGAAAATTTAAATTATGACCAATGGCCGTGAGGTATGCAATAATATCATTGTTATCAACAAATTCGTCATATTTAGAAACAATATTATAAATTCGTTCCTCTATTTTAAGTTGTACCTTACTACGACATTTCCTTATTTTTTGCCCAAGATTCAGTTGTCGTAACATGCACTCAGTGTCAGCTTGTTCTTTTCCAAGTTTGTTAAAAAATGTGTATACGCTAGGATGCTGTCGTCCAACAACCACTTGGAACCGATTATGCCAGCCTTCTGACAAATTGTTTGTTCTTGCCAATCGTTGGAGTACTGTATGGTACTGGTTCCACAGTTTTGGGGGGAATCTGGGTTCCTTTATAATAATATATACCTATACAGGTATAACCTGGGTTATACCTGAATAGGTATAAATGTATAGTTGAACGGCAAATGGTAATAAAGATAATGATGAAATGTGTACCATTTAGAGATATACGAAGATAACCAAGATAAAATGCGTATACGTATCATAGCGTCTATCATCATATAAGTTATAAAAATAACGGTGTGCTAATGCCGATCAGCACGCGTACAATTATAGTTAATTTATATGCCACTGTTTGTTATTATGTATTATAATTATAAATTTATCTATTTCGTTAATTTGGTAGCCAAATTGCCGATTTCGTGTATTTGGCAACAGTGTTATTTCTTTTTGAAAAAATATTAAACTTCTAAAAATTTATTCCGGGAAAATGTTTTTATGGTCAACATTGAAATTGGAAAAAATGGATTGGGCATATTAGATTTGGGAATAGTAAAATTGGGAAAAATTAATTGGAATAAATTGATCGGGAAAAACAGATTGGGAAAACTGTACTACAATCGTCGGATGGAGAACAGTAACGGTATTCTCGTCCCTTCCGTTTTTTCACATTACACTTTTACTTTTAATTTTACATTCATAATTACAAAACAAAAAAGTATTCATAAAGTGTTACTAAAAATATAGTCATTAAAAGTTACTACAATTATAATTAATTGTTGTTGAATAACTGTTTTATATACAGTTATAACAATAATTATATAAAAATAATGTTAAAAATTAAAACATTCTAATAAATTCAGTTATAATAATATAACCTACCTACATTTGACTAATATATACATTAGTACAGCGTATAACCAACAATGAATTTCAGCGTTTATTTATTTAAATTTGAAACCCTTTAATAATATAATATATTATTATGTGATGTATACCAATTACGATTAGTGATGGATGGGTCATATCCGTTGATCATATATAATTTAAACAAAGGGTTTTTAAAATATATATTGTCAAATTAACAAAAATCTACTGATTTAATAAACAAAAAAGATAATTCGTCAAAAAAAAAATACAATCGGTTATATTTAAAATAATATAACAGTATCTAGGTACCTATACAGATTATAAAATATACAATGCTTTAATTACATATTCACGAAATCATACTTTTCAATTGGCGAATAATATTTTTATAGAATATAAATTCGGTCATAAACAACTAAAATCACATCAATATTTTCAAGAGTTTATGTATTATACTTATTTAGTTTAATATAAACCAAACAACACTTACTGCTGCTAAGTTCGTATAGCAAAGGCTGTCAAGTGCGTGATGCGTTTCAAAATTATGATATTTTTCTAAATATTATAATAATATGTCAATAAATTGAAATATACAACCACAAAACTTTCATCATAAAGAAAATAGATGAGATTATGAGAACAATGAGCACATCCATCACACAGCAATTCAGAGTTCACTTATGTTGGAACTGAAAGCCACCCTATCTGAAAATAGGACTTTGCAATAGTACCGCAAACATATCATATCCAGTGGTAAACCGAAGGTTAACTTTTTTTTACACAACTCTTGATACGAAGGATTTTCCCTCATTGATCAACTTCTTAAATATTAATTTTATATTATATATTATTATAACCTATCTTTTATTCAACGACAATAATTGTATAATTGTATTGTCATAAATAGGACTACCAAAGGTCGAGATCATCCCCTATACTCTACGCCACCAATATAATATAATACGTTTATAATATTGAATTCCGATAATAATATTTATTTCATGTATACGCATATACATAATATAGTTATAGATATATGCACCTATATCGAAAAACATTAAAATGTCGATATTTCTTTTGCCAGAATTTTTATTTATTGGAGGAAAAAGAATTCCATTTCACCAATTTTTAGTTGTTAGTTAACGTTATTAAAAGTTTTTGAATAAAAATTACAAATCGTAACTTGATAGTAGTATATATGTAAAATATAGTAACTTGCAGGGTGGTTGAAGGTAAAACTTAAAAATAGAAAATAGATAAATCGAAAGGTACACGACAATAGCCTATTACACGCAAGTACACGTCATATCTTAAGACTTAGTCGATTTACAAATTTTATAAATACCAGTTAACTGGAGATTCGTAAGTGCAGTCATATAATATCATCGGCATAACTGTGGTGAGTTCGGGGGTTCGGCCCACCATAGAAGTGTTTATCTCTTTCTGCAGGTTAAAATCCAATCCCTCGTGCACAAGCAAAATAAAACTGTCATGGGTTAAATGTATAATTTTACTTATCATAATTATCTATGATAGTTATAAGCTTATAACTGTTATAACATATAATATTGTATTATAATATTATGGATATATCGTGTACACATTTATGTATACGTTAGACAATCAAGACATCGAGTTGACTACAATATATATGATCCAAATTAACAAATACTAAGTGTGGGGAAGAGCTTTGGAACTTTTGACTTTTGGTTTACTATGAATCTTACCATTAAACCTTACGTTCATGTACATTTTAAGCATAGGAATAATAATATATAAGTAGGTGTTACCTTAACCTAGGTGATAGTATAGGTACTCACCGTGGGCGTACGGCGGAGGTGGCGGTGGCGGTAGTGGTACTGGTTGTTCGTGTTTGCCGCTGATGTCAGAAACATCGGACGATGCGCCGTTGGCTTGAGTCGGTGGCGGTGGCGCAGAAAACGCGCTGTTGTACGGGGCACTGTGGTGGTGATGGTGGTGATGACGCCGGTGATGCGACGGCGGTGGCGGTGGCAGCGGCTGCTGCGGCGACGGATGGTGGTCAGTGCCCGATGAACCAGGCGGCTGCATGCTGGACAATGCGGTCAAAGGCGCATACAATGGACGCGGAGCCGCTGGCTGCTGCTGATGTTGCTGAGACGGCACTGGTACCGAAGAAGCGGGCTGTTGTGAAACCGTCTGTAAAATCGGACAAAAAATAGATATTTTGAAAAACTCAACGATTTCATTTTCACCATACAATTCAATAGCCGTTAATCGAACGACTTCAACCATTTTGTATTTTTTAATATTATGAAGGGGGACGAGCCCAATACAAATTTAGATGGTTATCTTAGAGCTAAATTACAAAACGGTACAAAACATCAATACAGTGGTGATAAACTGATAAACATTTCATAAGCGGGACTGGTTATTTCTCCACAATAGGAAAGACTGATCCTCGTTCGCTATTTTCATAATCACTCGTACAAATATACAATACTGTTTTACAAATAGTTTACGGAACAAAAAGGATATGAAACACTTTATACCTTATAAACCGTAGAAAACCGGAGACAAATGCTCACCAACTACCTTCAGAGACATCTTTAATTATGTATACATATTATTGTATTCTATTTATATATATTTTAACTTTTTTTTATTTTTACTATAATTCACAAACAAACAAATATTTATAGATACAGAACAATGTGTAAAGGTACAAGCAGAACGTAAGTAACTGATAAAGGTCTAGAAATAATGTTATATAGATACTATAAGTATACGCATGTAGACTATAGGTACAAAATATTATATAAACATCCAATGACAGACAGCACATATAAAGATTTGTACAATTATAATATCATTTTAATAAGATGATATAATATGCCATGTGCGTGTGAATAAGTAAGTATCGCCGATATGATATATTAATATATAATAGATAAAAAAAATAAAAACGAACGATTTATAAATGAGATTTCAGAATATTGCAATATAATAAAATATTTATGTATCTAATATCTATATTTACTTGTGATAATATAAATTATTACATTTTTACCATTTTATCCATTTATATATAGGTATTTACATTAATATATTAACTAAATTCAATAGTAAAAATAATATTCTATAGTTTTATTTAAACTGCAGCAGAAGAATGCTTTTTACATTTTTACCGAAGTCACCCTTTTGAATTTAAAATATCAAAACCTTGAAGCTCCAAACAAATAAGCAAAGTACAAAACTTGATTTAAAAACATACGTTTGTATGTTTAATGCCGTGTCCTACGTGAATCCGACCTACGCGACGAAAAACAAAACAGTTTGTATTTTGTCGCATCGGATGCATCGTATTGCGACAGAACAGCATGGTCAGAATAGAATTCGTTCGCACGAGTCGCACTCGTCGGATTCACGTAGGACACGGTGTAAGACATATTTACTATTACGATAGGTAGTATGTTAACATTTGAACTGAATAATATGATTTTGAATGTAGTCTTATAATTGTATACAAAATCCATTTTCATTATAAAAATAAATATAACTATATATATTTATTTAAATTCTCACTGTTAAATGAAATAAAATTTATAAAGCTGAATAAACAATGACGCATAATATTTTTTTGGATCCAAGTCTATAAAAAGTATTAAAATATACTTACATAAAGCATTTCTATGGATTGAATACTAGCTGTACCTATTCAAGATTAATTATCATAGGAAATTATTTTTTGAATTTTAAATAGTTATCTTGAAGATTACATTCTTTGAAGAAATCAATTTAAAAATGTTTTTCTAAGATAAATTATTGTTTTAAGATTTTAACACCTTTTAGAGATTTTCCAATTTCTTTTATATTTTTAAACTGAATAATTTAAAAAAAGCTTTGTTTAATCCTTAGTGGTTTTTTTAGAACTAATAAATATATTTGAATATTTATGCTTGATATACATATATTTTATGAAAAAAATAGTTAAACATAATTTGTTTTAGATGAATAAAGCTGTATCGAGAATTGTCAATATAAACATTTTTAAAAAAAGGCGGATAAGTCGTGGATGTCGCTCTGCTGTACAGTAGGTTACAAGTGGGTTAATGTAATGGATGGAATTAAATTTGAATCCAATGATATTATATCATTGTATACGAAAAACGATTCTGAGCGAAGACGGTTTATCTGTCTAGGATATATTATAGATTATTAAAAATTTTCAAATCTTAGATTTAAAACGAAAAATTTTTATGAATTTCTAGTTTAAAATAATTTGCGAATTTTCGTGATCTTCGTGATTTTTACATATGTTGTCAAAATTCAAACTTTGAATGCTTGTAAAAAAAAATTGTGCCAATATATTTATTTTATTTTTCACCAGCTATTGTAAAAATATATTAGGAGCCTTATACTAAATTTTAAATTCTTAGATATAAAAGGAAAATTTTTAATGAATTTCTAGCATAAAATAATTTACAAATTTTCATGATTTTTACGTATGTTGTCAAAATTCAAAATTTGAAATCCAGTGAAAATCCAATATTGTAAAAATTTAAATTTCAAATGCTCATAAAAATTTAATTTGAATTTTCGGTGGATTTTTTATTTGTGATAAAGATTGAAAAACTTTTAAGGAATCTTCTATTAAATTTTCAAATCTTAGATTTTAAAAGAATTTTTTTCATGAATTTCTAGCTTAAAATAATTTGTGAATTTTTACATAATATGTTGACAAAACTCAAACTTTGAATGCTTATAAAAAAAATTGTGACTATGTATTTATTTTATTTTTCAACTGCTATTGTAAAAATATGTTAGGAGCCTTGTATCAAATTTTCAAATCTTAGAATTAAAAAGAAAAACTTTTATGAATTTCTATCTAAGATAATTTGAACATTGCCGTAATATTTACGTATTTAGTCAAAATTCAAACTTTGAATGCTTATAAAAAATTTGTAACTATGAATTTATTTTATTTTTCAACTGCTATTGTAACAATATGTTAAGAGCCTTGTATTAAATTTTCAAGCTTTTCTGCCCAACAAACACATTTTTTTCGATATTAATTTAAAAAAACTAATAATGATCGAAAATTTCAAATGCCTAATAATAGTTCAACTTAAGTCGAAAATTTTTGAAAATTGCATGGTGGATAGAATATACTTATATAAACATTTGGTGAAAATTTCATGTAGCTATTGTCATTTTTTAAGAATTGTTCACTTTTGATTCCCCAATGTACCAACTAGATTCACTTTCTGATCGAACGAGGTACTGAAGTCAAAAATCAATGCACTTTTACTGCCCCAAAACGTGATGACAGACACACAAAAAAACACAAACATCATGGTAAAATCAATACATTCATCGCTCCGCTCAGAATCTAAAATGTATAACCAATGATGTTAATAATTTTTATTTTAAAAGCATATTATTTGAAATAAACCTTATAATTCTTTAAAGATAAGTGATTCAAATAAAAGATATAAGTGAGCGGAGACGCGGGGTGAACCGGAGACCGGACTATGTAAACCATCCATGATGTAAAATATTGTACACGCATAATAATATATAAAACATAATATTTATTTGACAACGATAAACAACATTATCACTGAACGATTTGACCTTTTCGACATTCAACACAATCACATCATAAAAGTAAAACACCATAAGGTAATAAAATTAAATTCCCTATGAATGTTTAGTATGTTATTCGTATAACGCATCACGCATGCATTACTTAAACCTAAAATATAAAAAGTATAACGCACGAAGTTTCTCACAAAACATAAAATTTTGTAAATACACAAAAATAATAAATGTTAACATTTAAATTTACATATTATTTCAGTGTAGTAAAAATTATAAAATTATATTGTACAAGTCACATACGTATAATAAAATATATATTAAAATACGCCCAACATATAACGCATTTGAATAAAATATCATCATGTATAAATATAAAGTCGATAAATTAACGATCATTAAATTAATAATCATGTCTCTTAAAAATAGATATCATAATGATTTTAATAAAACAATTATTGAGAGATCGTAATAACAATAATTATTACTTATCACATCATAATAAATGCAGACTGCATGCCATGCAATGTAATACACATTTGTTTTATATCATTATGAATTAACATACACAAAAATGATTGCATGATTATTTAAATAAGTTTTGTCACCCGTTTATAACTTTTTGTTAAAATATAGAAAGATTAAGACAATGCCTACAGGCTTTTAAAAAAATTGCAAAAATTTGGTTAACGCTTCTTATTGTCATCAGACTCAACCAAAAAGTTCATTATTTTTTTAATACAATTAATTTCGTAAAAATTTAATTTTCACTTCAGATTTCAGATAATATATTTCACATATAATATTATGTACAAAAACAACATATACATGATAAAAGGTATCATGTAAACACCGCAGTCGTTTTAGTCAAGTAAAAATAAAATGTATTATTGTAAAAACAATTTAAAATTAACGATAGTTGTAGTTTTATATGATTAAATAATAATACATTTAACAGCTGTGATGGTAAATCGTATATACAGAGATTACTGTGAAAATAAATAAACATACTACAGAGCTTATTGGATCCATCGGCAATGCTTTTATTGAATTTTTTATAACATTTAATTTAAAAGTGGAAAACGAAAACGATGTCTTAACGTTATAAACAAATTTAAAGACAGACAAAAAGTAAACGAAAACAAAGGCATGCTGCTCTTTAAAACGTTGAACGACGTGGAAAATAGTGGCACACATCATTTCATCCCATTCTTATTGCCGGCCTCGAACCTCCTCTCATTCACTCATCCGATCCTTTCGGCGAGTGCCTTATGCCGCACAAATCGATTTTCTGTCGTCTCTAAGCCAAACTTATCGGCGGATAGATAGCAACGTCAATGCGAGGTCGATTGAACTGTGTGGTTGTTGTTGATCGTATAATGTACAATGTATTCACTATGTTACATCATGCTACAAACACACATGCGTTGTTAAAATAGAGGGTAGGAAATCAAATGGTACACATATTACTAAATACCCATAATATACAATTGATTTCGTATAAATACAAACGCAACGGGTCGTAAAATTTAAACGCATACAGAACGGTCGGACACGCTGCAACGGGTAAGCGGAAAAAAACACGACCCTATAATATAATATTATAAATTATATACAAATATCTATGGTAAACTTTTTGCTCAAACTATGAAAATGCGTAACCGAACTTTTTTAAAATTCCAAACCAAATAATTTGTCGCATTTTGTGTGTATAGGTTAGGTACCTACATATTATATTACGTCGTGTACTCGCGTGTGTTATGTCCCCCTTCAATGTATTTAATTACCATCCAAATTGACGAGGGCGTAATAAAGGTTTTGACCGACTTTAATGTACTACACTAAACCTTTCAATATTTATTATTTTATGATATTATAACAACTTTGTACATGCCGAATTGTATTTCATTTGAAAAGTAGTTGAGTACTTGAGTTTTAAAATCGCGAGAATGCACAACACGTCAAAACTACAATATAAATACCTATATAGTTATTTTAACTTTGATACGGAAAATATAAACGTGGATAAAATAGGTATATTTATTTAAGAGAAAATCTTTCAGGGTTTCACAAAATCGTTTAGCTCAGTTTAATGATTTTTGAAATATTAAAAAACAAACAAAAAAAAGGGGGTAAGTCATAGATGTCGCTCTGTTGTACAGTAGGTTACAAGTGGGTTATTGTAATGGATGGAATTAAATTTGAATCCAATGATTATATTATTATTATTCATATTATATCATTGTATACGAAAAACGATTCTAAGCGGAGACGGCTGATTTGTCTAGGATATATTATAGATTATTAACAATTTTCACATCTTAGATTTAAAAAGAAAATTTTTTATGAATTTCTAGCTTAAAATAATTTACGAATTTTCGTGATTTATACGTATGTTGTCAGTATTAACATTTTAATGCTTATAAAAAAAAAATTATGACTATGAATTTATTTTATTTTTCAACTGCTATTGTAATAATATGTTAATAGCAATTTTATTAACATTCGGTGAAAATTTCATGTATCAATGGTCATTTGTTTTAAAGTTACATCAAAAACCAAAATCGACTTTGTCGAAAACTGATTGTGCGTAAAATTTCCCATTTTTCCCTTAATTTTTAGTTTGTTTTTCTCGATTGTTTAGAAAAGTATTAAGAATTTTTCCCTTTTGACCCCCCAAAGTACCAACTAGATTCACTTTCTGATCGAACGAGGTGAAGTCAAAAATTGAAGCACTTTTACTGCCCCAAAACGTGATGACACACACAAAAAAAAAACACATCATGGTAAAATCAATACATTCCTCGCTCCGCTCAGAATCTAAAATTATCAACAAATAAACTATCCAATATATAACTTAATAAGAAAAATTCTCGGGCCTGGTAAAATAGTTGGATTTTCATAACTTGATAACAGACCACATTTAACTCAAATGTTCTATTTTATTTCAAATTATGGTATAAAATAATTTATTAAAATAAAAAATTATCAAATTTGGACAATTTGGTTTATTCTACAGATCATTATACTCGTATTCCAGCTGTATAGTACATTTATGGGACCAAATTATATCAACATCGGGCGCTTTGACACACATCATCATATCTTTTACACACGATGACATTTTCAAATGTTTAATGTTTTCGGAAACAATTAATTCGTCCTCCCTATATCGATATATTACTCATAGAAAAATGCATTTTACCTTAATTAGCAATATATATTCATATATTAATTAATATTATATAAACTGATAGACCACCTTGACGTCTTGGCTCAGAATCGTTTATCGTATCATCGAATTCAAATTTAAAACATACGTCATACACATTAATAAACAGTGACTTGCTCAATGACATGGTACTCTCAACACCTATAATTCGATACAAAAGTGCGATTACCAACTTTCCACCATTTAAAAACAAGATAAAATAAATAGATACAAAATCGAGTACTAAATCATGACTTTTTAATATGCAGACCAATATTATTATTGAACGTAAAAATAAACTCTGAAAAATGTAATTAGGTAAATAATAAACAATGGTTCTTTCCAGTAATTTCCATTTCTTCACAAAATTTTTAACATCAAGTATTCAGGTAGGTACATTAACTTTATAAAAATAAAAACTAATGAAAACATGAATACCTTTATATTGTTTACTATACTTCTATATTATCATTGTGTAGTTTCTAAATTTAAATAAATGTATTTTAAATTAAAATATGTATGTATACCAACCTATTTAATAAAGTATGGTTATTAAAAAATGCATAACTTGCACAGAAGCCAAAAAAGTTTTTATATTCTCTATTTAACGAGTTAAAAGCATCCAAACTTTCAAAATATATAAAAACTTATTATTTTATAATTAGGTAGGTTTACTTAAATATAAATTTAGTTAAATTATCTTTAACTTGTGGTCATAGTACACCGACCGACTTATTATATGGGCTGCTAAGAGCACCTGAACAAGTAGGTATATTATAATGTATTAATGCATTAATTAATGTATAACATATTTTGATACCCGAAAACTAGATTTTCATATACTGGTTAGGGCCGTTTACCTCCCAGTTCACCCCTATTGTTTTCTACGAAAAAATTCAAATTCCAAATTAATAAACTTTATCACTGCTACTAGATACAGTAGAACCTCTCTAATCCGTCACCTCCGGGACTGGGGGTGTGATCGGAACGCGAAAAAGGTCGGATTATCAGATCGAATATACAGAACATTTTTATTTATATATTACATAGGTACAAGATTATATTAGAAATTTATTATATTTTACAATACTTAAAAAAAAACTAATTATAGATTTTTGTTTAGCAAATGACATTTTAGACTTAGCTAAGACTAATAAGGGAAATATTAAACTAGCAATTAATTGTATATATCTTTTATAAATTGGAAAATCCAAATTGTACTTTTTAAATTACATACATAGTATTCATATCAATAATACTATGGTCGGATCAACCGGAGCGACGGATTAGCCGAGGGCGTACGAGAGGGGTTCTACTGTATATACATCTACTTGTTACTTTAGTAATTATTTTCAAAAAATTTAGTGTTAATAATTTAGTAAAAATGAATTTTTGTAAATTATTTTAACTATCCTTCCATAATTATTTAAGAGGATTCAAAATACATGATATTTTGTTTTAACACATGAATCATCGTAATCAGATTGTTTCAATTAAAAACGAAACAACTAATGTATAACCAATTTCAGTGTACGTTTTAATAAAATGTTGGTGTTGGTATAATAATATCTGAAATTCAATTAGAATTAATAAACATAATATGTGGTCTTTTGAATATGACAAATAATATTCACTTTAAAAAAAATCAATCATGCATTAATAACAATATTGGATAACAAACCATTTGAATATGTGAATCACTATACAGATCAAATATAAAATTAAAACTGCTATAATACTGCATAAATTGGGTTATTCAAATGTCCATCGGCCATCCCAAATCAATAAATAAAACAAAATATATAATAGATAACTTTACTTTGTGTTTTTAAAAATTTATAAAAATGCCTAGTGGCTATAGATAATTAAAATAGCTAAATAGCCTGAATAAATAGTTATTTTTATCAACACAATAACATAACTATTTAAAGGTTAGGTTAGGTAAAGCAATAAATACTTTATAAGTTGTTAAATTATGTTTTTATGCTGCAGTCAACAAACATTAACAATATTATTATTATTCATTTTCATATAGTATGATGAACACTAAGAAATAAAATTTTGTTAAAAGTAATTCAACTTTGACCTCCTTAATATAATATATATTGTATGATTGAACTGAAATTTAATTATGTGATTATTAGACCCAGAGTGATAATGAAGTGTTTTGATGCATTGGCTAATTATTGGAAGTGCTAACCATAAATAAAAACTAGCAGCTAAATTATTAAATATTATATTATAATATATATACGGGGTTCTCTTCTCGGCACCCATTGAAAATAGCGTTTAATTAAAGTGTTTATTATTAAAATAATTTATTAAAAATGATAATTAGTACATAATTATTTATAAATTTTTGATCACCAACACTAGGCAAAGGTAAAAAATGTTTATTTTACTTCAAAATAATACTATTAATAATAAATATTGTTAAATATATAAAGTGATTAATTGGAAGACTGTGTATTAAATATAGTTTAATCCCATCAATACAATTTTATTTATCCTGTAGAATAATATGAATACAAAAATCAAGAGCATTCAATCAAAAAAATTAAAATACTGAAGGTCTATGTTGTAAATAATATATATTTAAAAATTATAATTTCGAAACAAAAAACGGAGTAACAGGTCAATCTACCTCTAAAGAAAACGACATAAATTATATTGTTATTTAAACATGTTCGTCTTTTTATTACCTACTTAATTTTGACTGTGTTTGTAGTACATAGGGAGGGAAGCTGTAAAAAATTACAGGATTATAAATGGAAGTCCCCTTAACACAGTATTATAAAAAAGAAACAAAGTTTAAAGAAAATCTATAATATAAATGCACTAGACTCAGTATAATTTGTAAAGAAAGATCGGCAACGTTTGTATCCATCCTATATGCATTGAATTTTCACGCAGCTCAACTCTATCAATCAGCGCGCATAAACCTAGCAAGTCCCTGCACAATTTTGAGATGATAAATATAAAAAGCACTAAAAATAGCAAAACTCTCACCTAGCATAAAACTTCAAACTCGACCAAATATACTAAGGCAAATGTATAATTCATAAATAAATGTATCACAGAAAATAAGATTTTTTACAGGCCTATTAGATCTATTTTTTATTGAACACAGAATCAACTGTATTGTCTGCGCTTATTTACAATTGTGTACAGTTTTAAATGTTTTAAAAGCTTGAGAATATTATATTGAATAATATTCGAAAGTAAATTATTTTACCTATTATGTCCCGGTGTAGGTACTTGAATTCAACCTTTGGCAAGTTTTTTTAGGTTTAAGTGAAACTACTAAGAGTAGCACCTAGAAGGAGCGATTGTAAACTTAGCCCGAGGAAAAAAAAAATATGCAAAAGGTCTTTTGTAAACTGAGCCCGTATTTTTCGGGTCCAGTTTACATTTGCCCCCTAGAAGTAGTATTTGTATTAGAAACGCTATTTTTTACACAATTGTTTTAAGCTTAATTACATAAATTCCAAATGTACCGATCTAATATACCGGGTGATTCTTTTATCATTGAACACTCATTATTTCAAAAAGTATCAATGTTTTTGAAAATATTTTTTTACAGAGTTTCATGTTGTTAAAAAAACAACATTTGTCATTTTTATTAAAAAATTATATTTTTTAATATTTTTTATCCTTATAATTTTTTAAGTTTTTTACTTTTTTGAATGACAACATAGAGTTTTAATATCATATTCCAAAGCAGAATATTTTTCTAATTATTTTGATACGTAAAAATCGAATTTTGGACGAGTAGTTTATGAGTTATCAGGGGCGTATACAAGGGGGGGGCGATAGGGGCGATCGCCCCCCCCCTGGACGTTGTTGAATGTGTTTCATGTATAGATGCTTACATATTTTATTATAATATTATATTAAAAAATTAAAAATACAATGCATATTTTTTCTTAATGGAAATGGAATAAATGGATAATGGTTATCAAAAACCTGTTATCAATTAAGAATGAAAATAAGACTGATTAAAATAAAAAAATTAGAGATATCGTGGCTATAATCACAGATATATACAATAATTACTATTGTTGTTGTATCTGTGGCAGTTTGTCTATAATAATTATTAATTGTGATCGTCTTCAACTTACAAGATTATATTATTTTTTTTTTTTTTAATGGTCCGCACTCTGCAACCTTATTAGACATTAGTATAAAGTATAATTTTCATGACGTTTATTTTTAGCTTACTAGGCAATAAATCTAATTAACTAAAAAAAACTGTCTTATGAAATAATTTGCATTAGTGTATATTTTAGTCTTTACTTACCCATGTTGAGCAAAATCAGTTTAGATTTTTTTTACAACTAGTTATTATGATTATGACATAACTTAACTAGTTAAAAATGCTATCATATTTATTTAATTTCCGCTATTCAGTATTACTTTACTCAGATAGTCTGATTTAGATATTTAATTGATTAATTAATTTAATTATGTGATTATTTTTATAAATTTGTCCACCTTTTTTCCTTTGCATTAATCACAACTCCTTTGGCTTTTAGCTGTTTGCTTATTGCTTTCTGAAATATGCTTAATGTTATATCAGGTTAAAAACATGTTTGAGAAGCCAAATGTCTCAGAAAAAACTGACAGGTTTGGCTTTGATGAAAATTCATAGAAACATAACTATTGACACATCAAAAGTTGTAGAAAGATTTTCAAAGACCAAAAGAAAATTGGATTTTGTTATTTAAATATTATTTTATTATTATATATTTAATATAATTATTATTATATTATGTGGTTATTATAATATGCTTTTATATTTATATGTACCAATGTCCTATGTCAAGTTATTTTATTTAGTATATTGTTGATGTTGTTTACAATAATTAATGTTATGGGTTATGAAAGTGGGTAGAAATCAATTATTGAAAATCAAGCGAAACGATCAAAAATTTTGATCCGCCAATTTATTTATAATCTGTACACTGTCGTTTATGTACAAATTTTTTTTAAAAAACCTATGATTTGAGTTCAAATTTCGCCTTCCCCTGGAAGAACTGAATACGCCCCTGTGAGTTATAAGAATTTAAAGTTTAGACAAGCGGAGTAGTGGACAAACATTTTGCGGGGTAACCCCGTACCACTCCACTCCGCCAATCTAAACTTTAAATACTTATAACTCATAAACTACTCGTCCAAAATTCGATTTTTACGTATCAAAATAATTAGAAAAATATTCTGCTTTGGAATATGATATTAAAACTCTATGTTGTCATTCAAAAAAGTAAAAAACTTAAAAAATGATAAGGATAAAAAATATTTAAAAATATAATTTTTTAATAAAAACGTTGGTTTTTTAACAACTTGAAACTATGAAAAAAAATATTTTGAAAAAAGTAAATACTTTTTTAAATAATGAGTGTTCAATGATAAAGGAATCACCCTGTATACGTTTACACATTCATTTGGTTGAACTATTATAAATTATAATTCATGATATAATTTAATTAACTTATGAATGTTAGTAATCCAAATTAATTACATCATCATACATAATAATACGTAAATTGTATGTATGTTACGCCGAATTCATCCATGAATGGATAACTTAAATACGTAAAAATTAAATTTTAATTATAACTACGAATTAAGTTATCAAAATAATAACTTGACTCATAAACATCTCATCACCAGAACAGACCAGGAACCATGCCTCTTATGTGGCGAAATACCTTCGATTAAACACATTATCTACTTCTACCGAAAATACAATGACATCTGAACTAATCTAAAATTAGCTGACTGTCTTCACAAAGCACTAGGCTTCAATCCAGAAAACATTGAATAAATATTAAATTTCTTAAAATTAACTAAATTGTATAATTTAATTTAATCTTCACACAAGTTTTAAAATTTCACGCCATATATATTGTTCCCCTTGCCATCTTTTTATGTATAAAAATTCTAAGCTTCAATTTAAAACCACATAATATGTACAAACACTATAAACACATTATAAACTTCTAAAGCTAATAATATTTGTTGTTTTGGTTTCTATTATAATAAAAAACATAATAATATTAATACTATTATTCGTAAATTAACGTGCAAGTCATAGTGCACATTAATTTTAAAAAAAAATGATAAGGGTTAACGATGTTATGCCATGAACATTAAATAGGTACTTTAACCTCTAGTGATCACTGTTGCTGAATAGGTTTCCGTTTAAAAAAGGTATTTTATTAACATGAGCTGAATTGGTTCTCGTATAATTGTACGATATTTCCCACTATTATTCCCTGTTTTCACAGTTAGATGGCCAGATATTCATATTTGTCTAACCATTTTTATAGGCATATGAGTAATAACTATACACTTGGAAGTAATAAATATATTAAACAATTGATAAAGTAGTAAAATACTTTTTTCAAACGAGAACTAATTCAGTCATACCACTCGGGGATCACTAATTTAGTATCAGCCTTAATGATAGTCCCATTATTTATAACATAATTTTTATAAATCAATTGTTAAAACTAATTTTACTCAAATATCAAAATCAAATCAAAACTCTTTGTTAATATGATTTTGAAAACCATTTTTAAACAGATTTTAGATTTTGAAAAACCAACGGATTTGAAATCATGCTCAGCTCTATATATATATATTTATAAGTTGTATTAGGAAATCTACTTACACGATCATTCTATTACGGTGTACGTTGGTAATGATTTTTATATATTTAAAATTAATAACAATAATATTTAATTAAATGACCAGCCATGTATTTTATGTAAAATAGTAAATATAATACTACCTATCTCATTTCAATTTTTCCAAATATATAGGAATGAAGGGCCAACCCGATTTCATGCAATCGACAGTACCTATTATGCACTACGCAGTTCTTATTTAAAGTATTCGGCGTAATTCTGATTTCCTGAATTCGAATGCGTAACACGTATAAATATATACACAATATTTTATTCAAATCATGAATTATGAATTTCGGGTGATAATACATCAGTCATCAGTACATCACCATTAAAATGTTTGTGAAAAGGGGAAAATGATTAAATAAAATGTAGATACTTACTAGTTACTCTAATATATCGTCAATGAATCGTTAATAAGTTAGTTAAAATAAAATTAATAATGTGCGAATTTATGGTTTAAAAAAAAGTTGATAATGTAAAGTATATATATTTAATAATATAAATGTCTCTTCTACCTATACAAGAATTTTAGAAAATACATTTTTTTAGAACAGTTGTAAAAAACAATAAAAACATATAACACGATGTGTTTTACTTAAATTTGTGACCAAATGTATGAAGACTAAACTTGTTTTATGAACACTCATTAAACCTTATATCAGTCATGTATTTTACTGATTTGTTGATACTTATCAAGTAATTTTAAAAAAAAGCAATAAAAAACTATACAAAGGTTTTATATAGTAATATAAAAAAAAAAAAACTATAATTATGAAATGTTAAATAAAAATATTTATACTCGATGAATATTTTCAATTAGATAGTTTAAAAGTGTTCCAACATAACCAACAGTATAATTCTTAAATTATAGGTATTATACATTATTATAAATGGTGTAAGTATACAATTATACACTATACAGTAATTAAATTTTTTTAAGGTTACACTAATAGGTGTAACTACACCAAATGTTCCTCTAATTGGTGGCAAAATTCTGATCATAATATATAGTACTATAGTCTAGTCTTTATAATGATACCACATATCTGTAGAAAATATACGTAGAAAATAAATGAATAATACTATTCACAACGTAGAATA
Source organism: Diuraphis noxia (assembly GCF_037042655.1). Lineage (NCBI taxonomy): Eukaryota > Metazoa > Arthropoda > Insecta > Hemiptera > Aphididae > Diuraphis > Diuraphis noxia. Next base: position 3,276,453 of record NW_028301715.1, on the reverse strand, counting down.
ATTAATACGGAAGCTTTTAAATAAATGTTACTGACATTACTGATATAAATTCATATATATGATAAAAAATAGATGAACTTAAAACGTTATATACTATAATTAAAAGGAAAATCAAAAATAGGTTATACCATATATCATGATCGCTAAACAGTTTTGCAAAAGGAGTAAAATCTATATTTTATAATATAGCCATTTTTATGCATACCTATCTGGCTATCTCAAATCCAGGATTTCTGAAATATCTCACGAACCACTATGAATATAACTGGCCATAAATATAAATGTGTTCACCAAACCCAAAAATCCAGTAATTTAAAATACATACGAATATAATATTGTACAATGTACATACGGTGATGGTCAAATATAATAATTTTTAGCAATAAAAGCAATTGTTACAAAATCAAAAACACACACAATTTAAGTCACATAAAAAAATTGCACTTAAAAATTAATAAGTAATTTATTCCATTAAATCTTTAAACAATAGACTAAAATATTTAAAGTAAGTAGGAATGTGATACTCACAGCTTCAATCGAATTATTCAAATAGTGTTCTATAACTACTTACATATTTACTGGGAATAAAATGAATTCAAAAGAAATTAAAACTTTACCAACCTCTTTTATCAACATGAAAACATATGTAAAATATTGTAATTTAATGATTAATAATGATTTAGTAATCTCGTGTAAATTTTGATTCTGTTAAATAAAGATATATAACAACTAAATATTGCATATAAATATAATAACATGTAACCGGTTTTCCAATATAACAAACGGTGATTACCAACGAGTCTTTCGGCTCAACAGGTGAGTGCACTTAAAATTCACTCTTCTCCTAATTACTACATTCTGAGCACGAAAACTACATATTTTAATGTTACTAAGTGCGATTACGCGGTCATAATATATTTTTATTGAATAACGATTATTTATTTGGTGTAATTTCATGCACAATTTAATTTACTTTAAGAAACATAAATTTCACTGGGTATTCAAATTTATTGAATAATTCAAACAAACCAGTGTTTCAGAAGAATCAACGAATCAGACAATAATTCATGTGAAAAGTATAAAACAATAAAACCCTAAAGATGCTTTACAAGAATTTTAAATCAATATTAAGATTTTAGAAGTCTTATTATAACGTAACCAAAACAGAGTTTTATTTAAGCTTAATATTTGAACAGTAATCCTGAAGGTTTGTAATTTAAAATTCAATGCTCCAAAAGTTGATACGCTTCCATATAGTCCATATGATGACCCTCTAGATTACCTATTCATTAAAATTTGAATGGACTCTAGAGAGTAGATAAATAACGTTTATTATTTTCCAGCATAATGATTTGGGAAATTACAAGAATATTTTATTCTCTAGAATTTACGATATTATATTAGATTGAATATATATATATATATATATATAATGTAATATATTAGATTTTAGGGAATAAAAATAACTAACTTTTTTTTAACATTTTGTAAACGTTCGGTATTTTTAACATTCATCACTTTTATTCAAATAAGTGCTTAAATAATTAATATGGATTTAGAATGCAGTTCAATATTGGACTAATTAGTTATAATTATTTTTGAATATAAATCACAATTCATTAAAATCATTTTTCATTAGCGTGTTGAATTAAAAAACTACAATTAAATATTTTGTCAATTTCAATTGTTTATTGTATTACAGTGTTGTTGGTATATTATAATATACATTGTTTAAATTGATATATAAGAACCGTTTGGCTTGTATATTATTGTATTAATATTCAAACCGAAGATAATAAACCAGTCGCGGCACATCATGCTTCTACACACGAGCACGCACACTTGCAAGCTTGTGAAATCAAACATGTTAATTAGTTTATGATAATCAGTTGCTATTAGTTGATGAAGAGGAAGAAGAGCAGGTATTAGCCTCAGTTCCAACAAATTAAATGCCAATTACTCAATGTTGTTATTAATTAAAAATCTATATAATTCAAACATTAACCTGCACACAGACACACATGTAAATAAAAATCCGCGACAAGTCGTTATTAATTCGAGAACTACCTCTACGAATAAAAAACTATGAAATATTCAATTTTATTTTACGTGCAGAGATTAGGACAAGACAACTCATCAGATATACCAATATCTAGCTTACACACAGTACACGTGCCATTTGAACGCACATGGGGTTATTCGATTTTGATTTCACGAGAAAAACGGATATCCGAAAACGATTTTTCGTATGCACAAACACGCGATGCCTCAGTGAGCTACACGATGACTACAACAGCACTACAGCGGTATATAGTGTTTAAAAGGGTCATCGACCTTCCCCGGACAACCGCATCGACCCGAGTCACTGCATGTAGTACGTATATACAGTATATACCCATAAACGTGGTAATGCCCAATATACGGCAATATACAGTCTAAGGGACTTATTCCCGCGACGTCAGTAACATTGCGATAACACTATATTTATGATAATGTATTTCTTATAATAATATTTAAGTACCTAATGTTCTACGAGTAACTCGGCTATAATTAATAAATCCAAAAAGAAAATTCCAAATTTTTTTTTTCGGCGGAAAAAAAACAGTAGGAAATAAGAATAAAATCGAATTAAGAAAAGCGGGTAAGTCGTGGATGTCGCTCTACTGTACAGTAGGTTACTGTAATGGATGGGATTAAATTTGAATGCAATGATAGGTATCATTGTATACGAAAAACGATTCTGAACGGAGATGATTTGTCAGTCAAGGATATATTATATTTAAATTTGTCATATATTCTATTTTGAAACAAATATTTCATTTTTCAATTAAGACGCATTTTGCATAAGGCATGGTTAATCAATTAGTGTAGTTATCATGTAGTTATCATAATTCATAATACCTTATATTATCATAGATATACGAATACCTGGTTTGAGGATAAATCGTTATCATTACGCGATTTCATAAAAATTTAAAACTCAAACGCTCAAAACATTTTTCCTATAATGACGCTTCAAATTTTCTCTATAGCTATTTGAAGCAAAACTTATGGAAAACTTATTGTTGAATTTTATAACCTTAGATAAAAATACAGACAATATTATGAATTTTGAACTACAAAAAAATTCGCAAATAAACATGGTTTTGACAAATTTTTGTAAATATTTGAAATTCAAATGCTTATAAAAATTTAATTTGCATTTCCAGTGGACATTTTTTTTGTGATAAAGATTGAAAAACTTGTAAGGAATCTTATATTAAATTTTTAAATCTTAGTTTAAAAAAGAAAATTTTTATGAATTTCTAGCTTAAAATAGTTTGTGAATTTTTGTGATTTTTACGTATTTTGTCAAAATTCAAACTTTAAATGCTTATAAAAAAAAATTGTAACTATGAATTTATTTTATTTTTCAACTGCTATTGTAATCATATGTTAATAGCAATTTTATTAACATTCGGTGAAAATGTCAAGTATCAATGGTCATTCGTTTTAAAGTTACATCAAAAATCAAAATCGATTTTGTCGAAAATTTTTACTTTTGACCTTTATAATGCACCAAGGATCTTCAATTTTACATCGGAAACCACCCCCAAAGTTTGAAATCGAAGCATTATTTCGACTAGTTATGCTCAGTGCCGCAATTAGCGGGGGTGCTGAGGGTGCATGGCACCCCCAAAAGAGCCCTATCATCGTATTTAGGGGGCCCTTTTCAGACATAAAAGATTTTAGATTTTAAACTCATATTACTTTTTATTCCAATTTATAACACATGATGAAAATTGAAATTTTTCGATATCATTGTGTAGTTAGGTCCAGCATCTAATATTATGTTTTTATAGTATTGATTATACTTATGAAGATAATATTTTATACTATGAATTTTTAACTACCTATGACTTGTACTTAATATTTTAATATTAATATTTAATATTTTTGTATCGTTAGTTTCATTATTGTGTTTAAATAATAGTTTTCGACCCTCCATGCTATTATCAATGATGTTATCTGATAAACAATTCTGACAAACAATCAAAAGTTTGAATTTTGACAAAATACGTAAAAATCACGAAAATTCGCAAATTATTTTCAGATAGAAATTCATAAAAAAATTTCTTTTTAAATCTAAGATTTAAAAATTTAATACAAGATTCCTTACAAGTTTTTCAATCTTTATCATCAAAAAATTTTCCACCGGAAATTCAAATTAAATTTTTATGAGCATTTGAAATTTAAATTTTTACAACATTTGATTTTCACTGAATTTAGCGATTTTCTTATTTTGGTGTAACTCTAAAGCAAATGACCAGATACTTGAAATTTTCACTGAATGTTTAGATAGGCATTTTATATAATTTTCAAAATATTTAGATTTGTTTTGAGCTGTTTACTGACATTTTAATTTTTCAACTTTTTTGTTTTTTTTTCTATAAATATCGATAAAAATATATTTGTTGGATAGAAAAGCTTGAAAATTTAATACAAGGCGCCTTTCATATTTTTACAATAGCAGTTGAAAAATTAAATAAATGCATAGTCACAATTTTTTTTTACAAGCATTCAAAGTTTGAATTTTGACAACATACGTAAAAATCACGAAAATTCGCAAATTATTTTAAGCTAGAAATTCATGAAACATTTTCTTTTTAAATCTAAGATTTGAAAATTTTTAATAATCTATAATACATATATCCTAGACAGATAAACCATCTTCGCTCAGAATCGTTTTTCGTATACAATGATATAATATCATTAGATTCAAATTTAATTCCATTAATTACAGTAACCCACTCGTAACCTACTGTACAGCAGAGTGACATCCACGACTTACCAGCTTTTTTTATATTTAATTTAATTAATTTATATTATAATTTATTATAATATATTTGTACCTATTTCTATTTCCTATTGCAGTTAATGAATAATATAATTCTATAATTTTATTCATTCAAATTTGTAGTATAATACTATAATAGGAATGCTATTTTAATAAACTGTATTAAGGTACATAATGCAATGTTTTATTTGTACTTACAAATTAAAACATATCGATCGAGATGAAAACACATATGGTTCTAGGTTTACAATGGAGGCCTATGCATAAATTATTTGATCTGTTTTTGTAAGGAAAATTATTTAAAATCAAGTGATAAAAATTGTTTTGCTTTTTAAAATTTGTAATTGGTAGTTGGTATGCACTATGGATAGGCATTATCAGGAAAGCCAAAATAAAAATGTTTAGCCCCCTAAGATGGGAAACGAAGTGTCTTTATTATTTTTGAGGTTTTTTTGTTACCAGGGGGTTTAAACCTACCCTTAATTGCGCTTTTGGTGCTATTACTGCTATTCAATTTTGTAAGACAAAAGTTTGAAATAGGGGGCCCCAAAATTTGATTCGCACCTGGGCCCTTTTATCTCTAGTTGCGGCACTGGTTATGCTGTACACAGACACAAAAAAAAAACACACATCATTGTAAAATCAATACATTCATCACTTCGTTCAGAATCTAAAATGTTGAAATACACATATGTGAGTTTATATTATTTTTGTTTTAGCTATTTTAAATTATTTTATGTAGTAAAACTACAGAAAATAGAGATAGATGGAGAGAAATTTGTTTGGCGGTATGGTCTCAATGACCGAAAACCAAAAAAAAAAAAAAAAGTAAAACTACATAAAACTCATACTAAATAGGTATACCAACTTTTTTTCTAGAAATATAACATCATTAAATTATTAAATTGTTTCAATACATCCAGAAGCAAAAATTATTATAAAGCTTCAGGATACATTATGAATGAGATATTGGAGTAAATCATAAAGCTTTCGAAGAGATAGTTAGAATAATAATTATTGTATACCAAAATAAACTTAAAATATGAAACTATAAACAAATTATTTATAACAGTAATGATTAAAAAGCTTAATTATTTAACCCTTTAAACGTGTACAAAGATAGTTCTACGTTTATCATATAAAATACATCTGTGTACAACTTATATTTTAGTTTTTATTTCAGTAATTATTTGTTAGATACTAACAAATATTTTTAAATTATTGATTTAGATTTGATTTTAAAATTTAAAAATTGAATAAAAATTCTTTAAATTATTCATTATTGACCAACTCTAAATCATATTTTAGAATTAAAAAATCTGCAATGTTTTTTAATGAACTTGGTAAAATAATGAATCTATAAATGACAAAATATAAATACCATTTAATATGATTTAATTACAAAAATAACAAGGAAAACTCTTCGACAATTATGGAATGTTAACTCCAAATTAAAAACTTTGCTATGACTATGAACTATTAAGTGCTTTAAAAAGCTAATTTTCCAATATCAAAATTAGAAATAATAATAATATGTAGGTACAACAAATAATAATTATAACGTATTTATTATTTATTATATTATATACCCATAGTATAGTATAGTTATGGACTTTTTGGACTATCACGTAGCGATTAGGTAAATACTTGCATTAAAAAGCAATCGCGCTATTAGTAGGTATTGTACATATTATTTGTAGACATTTATACATTAGGTAAAGGATATAATATAAATGTTTTTAATTTTTTAACACTCCAAAAACGAAGTTTTACTTAAAACTTTCTTTTTATACACAAACAAAGTTTACCGAGTTTATGTTAACTATTCCATCCATAATGTCTTATAGAAACTATAAACTTAAAGATAAACTCATGAGACAATATACCCACAAGAAGTCACAACACACAAAGTTTGAACATTTCAATTAGTAAAACGTTAGTCAAAGATAATTTCACCATGAAGTTATTGTTCTTGTTTATTTCTAATTATTAGAAATTTAATGTATTTAATTGAAAAATAATACAGAACACTTATATCATATATTATTCTACATAATAGTATAATAAAACCTTTAATTACTGCATAATATAATAAAAATAAAAAAAATGTTATTATTGGAAAATATCCTGAAAACATAAATTCTCAAACGATTTCTAACAATAATATATATATATATACATATAATAGGAAAAAACAGCTATATCGTCTACAAAATGACATCATGTTCGGGGAGCTTTTGTATATTTAATAAACTATATGAGTAATTAGTTTGTAAACAGAATTTACCCTTTTTATGTTTTCCTCTTCTTCTTTACTAAAAGGGATAATTTATAACAGTGCTTAACCAATGCGAACCGATTTCGACTTTGCTATCCCGCCGCAGGTGGTTTTTAACAAACAAAACCTAGGTGCGCCAAAAGGGCGCCTTTAACCGTCCATAAATACATATGTACTGACTTAGAAAAAAATACCATATTGTAACGTCTAAACCAATATTTCAAAAAAATTTACAAATATCAAATGTAACTCGGCATTATTTTTTGATGATTCATTATTAAAAAATATTATGATTATTACCTACTGAATTCCCTAGAAAAATTAACCTAATAATAACTAAAGATGAAAACACATTACACGAAAATCAGAAGGTCAGGTATTTGATTCCAAATATAAAATAAATTTATATGATTAAAGGTTAGGTAATAGGTTAGATTAGGTTTAATTTAAACGTAATAAGAAATGAATTCTAGTAGATATCTTATAAAATTCTACTAATAATCAAAATAAAATAAAAATTAGAATTGTTTTTATAAAAAAAATCTCCTGTAATTAATTTTGATTTAATCCTTCACCGAGCAAAATAACTTGCATTATCATAAATATATTAAAAACCACAATATTCATGTTATTAAGTCATTTCAAATTCTAAATAAAAAGGATACATTATTCTTGTTAAATCATTTTGATTTCCATATATTTATTTATTTTAGTTCATTTTTAATTAATGTCATTCAAAATATACAATTTTATAAATATTTGATGAAAAATTATATACAGTTTAAAATTATTTTTATTAAAATCCAACTAGTTACTATAATAATAATAGAATCCTATTTTGAAACGCAATTATAATCAAATAAAATAACACTTAAAATATAAATGCATAGTGGGCATCCCTCGGCCCCTCGCATACCTAGGCATCAGTAAATAAATACTCAAGTACATAATAATTATAATACGTTACAAATGGTTAGAAATAAATGTTTAACTTATTTCTTTTGTCAGTATAACATACGAAATTAATAATGTAAATCAAGCAAAAAATTTATAATTTAATAAGAGGGATGGCAATTGTTTTTTAGAAATCGAGCTAATATTTTAAATTTAATTTTAGATCAATTATAATTTACAATATTATTTGTTGAGTATAAAAACGATTAATTTCAACTCTTGAAAGTTGTAGTTACAAGCCGTGATTACGCAGAATATACTATTAGAACACATAATGAACTTGGAAGCAAGAGTTTTTAATTAATAACAAGCAAACGTACTACTTAAACAATAATGATAATACAATATTACTAATAACCTTACAGATAATAAAAATCAACTGACATATTTGAAAACAAAAAGCTTGAACATTTTATAAAAATAAAAATATCTCAATATTTATTTATTTTTTGTATATCATTTGAATTACCCATTATTATCACTTCAATTATTTCACAAATAGTTTTAATAAACCGAGATTTGAGTTATTCAAACGTGAATCAGATTTAATTTAAATTTTATAACAACTTCAATATGTAAAGAAAGCAAATTGATCATTCGTTATTTAAGATAAGTTTTCTTTTAACAAAAATTACATTATATTATTATACAATACCTGCCACGGAATTCTACACGGACGATTGTACCTACTGTTGATTGATAGAAAAATGTTGTTTTATTTTTGAATCGCTTCGTAAAAAGTGAAAAAATAAAAAGCTCTGCGAGGGAAAGCTAATGAAAACAATGGGACAATATTATACAGCCGGATGTTGTCGTTTGGCAAATAGTGAATGTGTGTAACGAAACAAGTGGGTGGACGAGGAAATAGACAAACAAAAACATAAAGCAAAAAAAAAGAATTATTTTCTTTGTCTCCTTAAAGTATTTTATCATTGTTTTTAAACGCCACAAACAAAAATGAGTGAAATTTATCACACAAATATTATATACACATATACTGATACACAAACCATAAATAAAATCCCAATGAGCTCTATACATTTTATTGAAACACATATATTAAAAATTTCCCTTATCATTGTTTAAAATTCTAGAACCATTATGTTAATACTCCAAGTCTTAGCAATTAGTAATAATTTTTAACTAATTATGTAAACTGTATTCATGTTTCAAAAAAAAGTTCATAAAAATTATAAAGTACTAATAGCATTTTTACGTAATTTTTCATATAAAATCTCAAAATAATAATATGTATCACTCACGTGATCAGCATGAAGTAAAGTTTCCGTGGCCACAGCTGTTGCTTCGGTTTGCGTATGACTAGTACTTGATATACGGTATTGAAGCCCAGATATGGTACAAAATTCCTCATGTCTTGTAGATCGAGTAGTACTATTGACGTAAACACCAGTAGTGATTGTAACATCTGTATCCTGATTAACGATTACAGCAATTTGTGACGTTGGTGGAGGTACAATGGGTGGTAAAGGCGTTGGCTGAAGAGCTGTACGGACCGTGGACGCTCTATGCCCGTCAGAATCTTCATCTTCCGCGTCATCTTCTGGCTCGGATCTTTCAGAAGATGTTTCAGAACTAGTGGTAGATTTCTTTGAACAATCTTGACCTTTTGAAGGTGACTTTTTCTCTGTCGAATAGCTTGCTGCTAATATAGCTGATGCGTTTAGACTTGCCATGCGTTTTTTTACAACCATATCTTTAAGGTCCATAGTAACAGTATCCGCGTTACGTCTTTTTCGCTTGGAACCACTTGTTGGGGAAGTGATTTCTTTAGAAGACCTTTCAGGTTCTTCTTCTTCATCTGTACTTTCAGGTTCTGAAACTTTTGGCTGCTTTTTCGTGCGCTTAGCTGATTTCGGCGGTTCATATTTTGCATCATCTAAACCTGTAAAAATACATCGAATATATCACACTATAATGATTTATAATATATTTATAATTAATCTACTTTACATACCATATAAATATAAATATGTAATCTAACTATTATAACTTTAAGGAAAACATTTTTAGATTTTGAAAAGAGAAAAGGAGCTTATTATATTACGATGATATTGATTTATTATATTTTTGTGAAAAACTTTTCGACCGAAAGAATTGATACAATTTATGGGTAGATAAAAACATATTTTTCAGAAACAAAATCAATTCTTTTGAAAGGTATTTTTTAAATTTATGTACGATTTTGATAAATTTGTTGAAAAACCCGATGGAAAAAGTATCAAATCCATCTTTACATTTTTTTTCTCATCGAATTCAAGAGTAATATGATAACTTTCAGGAGGCATCCAAAATTTAACTAGATTTCAAAACTTATTTATGACATACAGATATGAGGTTAGTATTTCTTAAAGGTGATAAGTATTAAGGAAAAGACCATGGTATATCAAAATGAAATAAGTATATACATTAAAGGCATTCAATGCCAAATAGCTCAATAAGAACCAAAAATATTTTGAAAATTTCAAATCCTTATAAGCTACAATAATCATTTCCCATCATTTACAATTCATTTTTAAACCACGACAAACGAAATAGATTTTTTGAAACTAGTTTGCGTTAATGTCCCGTTTTACCGTGATTTTTTAGTATTCCCGATTAATTATTAAGAATCAGTGCTACTTGAAAATTTTTACTTCCAATCCCCAAAACTATACTATTTAAATCAACTTTCTACAAGAAACTGCTCAAAATCTAAAACGTTAATTCTTGTAATCAAGTTGCATAAATTAACAGTAAACAGCAATAAACTACTTAATTTAAAATAATCTAATTATTAATTAATTCAGTCTTATTAATTCGAGTAATCAAATAATAAAATGAAACCCGGCTGGTATTTCCAAGGGTGAAAAAATCTTTTTAATTTCTCATCGACTAAACTAATTATTATTGTTATTAAATTTTTATTTTTATTTTTATAAGTACCTAACCTATTTATTTATTTATATGAATAAAAAGAGACTTATTTTTAATACAAATAAAGTAAAAATGTAAAATACTAATAAAACATAATATGTCAGGTTTATAATACCGCGGTCATAACCTAACCAGTGATTATAATTTTTTGATAGTTTATCATTTAACATTTTAACCCTTTAGGCCTTTCCTAGTGTTCATAATTTCAAAATCTTAAAAACCAAACTAACTAAAAATGCGATTAGTTTATTTCTAAGTTAACTATAAGTTTATTCATAATATTATCTTTAGTAAATATTACCTGATGAAGAACTGTTAGTGGAACTTGTATCATGCATATCCCAATGCCTTCCAACACTTTTTAAACCTGGAGTTGTCCTTTTTGACGTTCTTTTTCCTTTTCTGGCGGGAATTTCTACATCTGATTTTTTCTTACTCTTTTTAGAAGCCGCATTTATTGTAGCAGCTGCAGAGGCTGCCATAGCATCAATCAATGCACTTTTACTTTCATTCTCGTACAAACAATGCACTTTAGCTATGGCGTTGAGAGATGCTACTCTAGGTCTCTTGGCCACAGGTCTGCCTTTAACTTTAGTTTTTGGTGCAACCACTTTTATTTTTCCTTTTGATTTGATTTTATCTACTACCAATGGTTTCTTTTTCTTCTCAACTTTGACCAGTTTTGTTGGAGATTTTTCAATTTTCTGTTTTTCTTTTTTTTCTTTTTCAGATTTCTGTTTTTCGTTTTTTGGTTTTTCAGTTTTCAGTTTTTCAGTTTTAAGTTGATCGGTATTTTGTTTTTCGGTATTTTGATTTTCAGAGTTATTCTTAGATTCTTTTTTTACTGGTTCTTTCTCTATGTCCATACTTTCATTTTCTTCCGTTTTTACGGGGTAGGGCAATTGGCTAACTGATATTTCCTTAATTTTTATACAAGTATTATCTTGTCTAATTGTTATAGTGTTACAGACATTTCCATCAAAATCACAAACTGGACCATTTTTTAATTGAAAAACTTGTAGTAAAGCAACATCATCCGGATTTTCGTCTTTTACTACGTCCATACATTCTATGGTTGGATTTTCGTCAATCTTCTTAACTGAGCTTATTTTTACCTTATTTTTAGGAATTGCTTTAGCTTTTCTAGGTTTATCTTTTTTATCTGACTTAATCTCAACACGTGATTTCATAGAATCAACTTCCTCTACAGTTTTTTTTGCCGGTTTTGGAATAGGTTTCTTTTTCACATCTTTAACCTTTTTATCTTTCTGAACTTTGTCTTTAGGTTTCTTTTCTTCTTTATCTTCAGACTTTTTCACGGGTTTTTTAGTTTTTAGCCACTTGTGACATTTTTCACTGTTTCCTGCAGAACTAGCATTTTTTCCTTTTTTAACAGCCGGCTTTTTTACGGTTTTTGCAATTGATTTCTCTTTTAGCTTTGGTTTAGTAGATTTTTTCACCAAATCTTTTTTCTCGTCCAAGCCTTCAGTTTCTTTTTCATTTTTTTTAATGACTTTTGCTGTTTTGATATTTTTTAGTGCAATTTTGAGAGTTTTTTGAAGTGGAATGGGTTTCTTAACAGACTTTTTTGTCAAATTGATCGGTCCAGATGGAGAGTCACTTGCGATAGATGCTTTTTTTTGTTTTGTTTTAGATAAAGCTGAAGATGGTTTTTGACTCTCCCCACCGGTATATGTTTCTGTGCTTTTTCTAGATGACATACTGAATGCCTTGTAATACACGAATGTATTACACCATTACATTCTTATTTTCAAATCTGAAACAGAAATTAATTCATAAAATTATTGAAAAAAATATTATTGTCAAGAATATTTAAAAAAATGATATAAATATGACTTTTATCAAGAACCTTCATAGGAATATTATATGATCCAATCGATAAACCCACCCTCGACCAACTATAACACAATACCCATCATATATGGTATCGAGATCAATACTCTTAATGTTAAAAAAATTTAATATCTTAGCGGTTAGGAAAAAATACAATTATGACGTAAATAAAATCCACACTAGAAAAATGGACATATTGTTTTCATGAGAAAACATTCTCGATGGGAAATAAATCGAACAGTAAATATCGTACGATTCGATAACGTTGAAGTCTTCTGCGCGTACCACCGAGGCAAAGTCGTTTAGCCGTTATCCAATATTATTTTTCGAGTTAAATAACGGCGCGAGAACCAATATACAATCCAAGGTCGGCTGTTGGACCGGATGGGTGTACCCTGCCCACAAGCACACGCGCTACCCACATTCACAGCGTCGTCGTTATTCGCCACGATTATTGTCCCGAAATTTCTTCGTCGATCGTGACACGCGGAGCACGGAATGGGGTGTAAGTACTGAGTAGAGGCCACCTAGCATCATAGGTAGGCCCTCGCGCGGAGCTATGTTACATCGTAATTAATACCCCCGCACAGTCGAAACAGCGCTTTTATTATATGGCATCGCTGGTGGCGGTGGAACCTCAGCGTAGATTTTTACGGTAGTTTTTTATTATTCGTTCGTAGGCCTGCTACCTATTGGCTATTACACATCTACAATAATATTATAATATAATATTACGTTCTGAGCGCGCGGCAGCGAGTTGACCCCGATTCCCGGAGGCACGCGTGTTTATTGAATGGAAATGGAGGGGACGGCATCGGCGGCGACAACGACGACGACTATGACGGCTATGATGCACGCGAGACATCCGCGAACGCTTGAGTTACACTACCACGGCGAATGCATCAGCAGTGGCTGCTACCGTCAGCGGCGTCAGGCAGCTGCGGCACGTCCGGTTTCGCGGCATCCGACAAACGACAGCTACCACCTACCTACCGACGCCACAACCACCACTACCACCGGCCCCGAGATCTTCCGATCGCAAAGTCCCTCAATAATAATGCTATAATGCCACAATATCGTCGAACTGCAGTTCGATCCAGCGTCAATAACAATAACAACGACGCCGTCCCAACAAATTTAATATTTTACCAAAATACTGCAACCGTATTATACCATACTTTATTATAATGGGTACCTTGTGTTGCGGCCGTCGACAGGAGGCGACGACGGCAGCGGCGGCGGCACCAGCGGCACGCATTGATTGGCCACCGGCGGCGGCGGGGTGGCCGGCGCCCCGTTCGCGCGACGCACTCGAAAACCAACGAAATATTAAACGAACGCCGAGGAAAAGAACGACGACTCCGACTCCGACGGCAATCTCTAGACCCGCGCGCGGCGACTTATTACCGTACGCTATACATATTATATACGCGGGCGCGCGCGCGCACCGAACACTGTGCACGAGGATACGAACTAGCGCGCGCGACGGACGGCACGAAAGATCACACACTCTATACCATAGCCGCCGCGTTTCGTGCCACACGTGTGTCAAATAGTATAGCACTTATATATGTCACAATAATATTATGAAATTATTCGATTGAATTATTGTATTTATTATGATTTTGACATGATCAGAATTGCGCGCGCGGCACACCGGGTGACGCGGTACCACGGCCGACGGACGCGAACAATGCACTGCTGTGCTGGTAGTCAACGTCGGTACTCGTCGAGTACGCGCTGATCGGGCAGCGGCAGTGGTGGTGATGGCGCGCGGTCGTAGTGGTGGCAGAGAATTGCGGCGGCGGCGCGGTGGCGGTCTGGCAGACGTTTGGCCATGCGGCGGCGGTGACGGTGGCGAAGCGGTACGCGCACGTACGATGTGCACGCGGAATGCGGTCTACGGGGGGGAAACGGCGGCAACGCAGCGACATCGAGCGGACTGGTCCCGCGTAACGGTCCAAATTATTTTGTTTTTTGTTATTGTTGTGTTATTATTTTCATTATTGCTATTAAAAATATTGTTGTTATTGTGTTTCGGAATGATTACTGCCGAGTGCCGAGTGATACGGCGAGTCGACTAACAAGTATCTCGACCATCTGATCAATTACTTCTGGTGCCCTGATTCGCCGTCGATCATACTCCGACGTTATTTATATACGTTTCAATATTGTTTTTTTTTTCAATAAACAACCAAAAATCTACAGTATAAGACAGAACTTTCACAAAGGGGCAATATGATAAGTTCTATATTAAAATGCTAAGCAGTTGCGTAAATACACATTTGCCGCTTTTAACAAGTATAGGTACAACATTTTCCCAAATATACATGGAATATTTGTAAAATTGACACACCACGATACTAAGTAAAATCGATTTCAAATTAATTTCAATATACCTATATCTATTCGTTGCATAACAAAAAATTTAAGTATTATATTATTTAAGTACTAAGTAAGTATGTATGTAGTTTGTATTTGTTGTTATGTATATACTGTATCCGGTTGTTAAGTGTCTTAAATTTTTTTTACCCCTTGCTCGAAAATATGATGGACCGCTTTCAAAGTTCCTTAGCATGAGTTGAGTTCTAATATAAGTTGGTATAAAATATACCAATAGATTTAACTGAAATACTATTCTGTACATATTGTGCATTTTTGCCCATTTACGTGAATAGTAAGTAAAAAATATCGTTAACAAATTGTAAATCCCAGGAATTTATGATCCAATAGTTAAGTGTCATATATTCTGCAAACTGAATTCTAAAATATGTATAGAGTATTGACTGCTAATTAATATATTATATATAAGTAAATAAGTAATTATGTTATAGTCTACCCTGTTTTTGTTTACACGCGGTTTACGCGTGGATTTTCCTATAAGAATAATTTATTGATTTTAAAAATAAAAAACGCTTGGCACAAGTTCAACCTAGCTTAGTGAATATTGCCTTCATGTTATAGAAATAGGGGTATTAATAGTTATTAATCATTTTTAAATCATTGCATTCGAATTCGAAAACCTGTACTGAATATTGATTGTATGATGTTTATAAAGCGTCATCAAAGTGTTGAGTGCTCATAAAAAGAATTTACGAGTAATTATTTTTAAGACTTATCGAATACGTATAATGTATAAAACCTTGAATACAATACAAGTGTCTACAGTACTATTCAAAGACAATTTTAAAAAGCCTGTCAAAATACAGATATTATGCATGCTCACATTGCCATTTGTTGGATTAAAGTAATATTATTATAAAAAGCAACGTTTTGTATATTTAAGAGATTAATAAAATAATATATATAATAAATATATATAGACATCCATAGCTATTATACATTACACCCACGATAAAAGTTATAAACTTTGTTCATTTTCATTAATGAATATTCAAATTTCAAATATTCCAAATTTAATATAATTATTTCAAAATCTTTGTAAATTATCAAAAATAAATAATTATGAACTTCAAAACGATGTTTATTTTTTATACACGTATTAAATTAAATTCTTATAAGTACGTTAATGGTGGTAGAAGTAAGGTAGAGGGTCATGGTAGTGTGTTATGAAAATGATGTGGACCCCTGTCGGCTGTTACCACTAAATTCCTAAATACGACACAGGTGTTGAAGTGTCGAAAACTCTTCATAATATTTTAATCATCCAAGTACAGATTAATAGATATAGAGTACTATGATATACAATTTGAATATTGAAAGCAATAAATCATCGCATACTTTATGGAAAAAATTTTAAACAGAACTTTGTTTAAACCTCATTTTGTGTCCACGGACTTAAATCATTATTTTCGTAGGCTTTATTTAATTTTAATAACTCGTTTGCTCTTATTCTTCATTTAATTTAAAACTATAGGTATTGACCTCTTATAATTGAGATGAAAATATTTTCATAATTGTTTTAAGGTCCCCACATACTGCAGAGGTAGCCAGGCGCGGATCTAGAAATGAAAAAAAGGGGGGGCTTAACAAAAAAATGTACTTAAAGTATATAAAAGCATGGGCATATAGTTTAAGTTTTTTTATTCATTATATACGCTTATTATAAGAGATTATTTAATAATTATTAATAACAAACTTTAATAAATATAACAAATTAAATTGACCAATCCTCCGTTTTTATTCTTCTAGATGATCTTGAAAATATATTAATTACTTCATCAATATTTATAGGTATGTTTTTATGAATGTTTAAAAACCTAACCTCAGGTAGCGGTAAAATTCTTTTGACTTGGCGGTAAATTGTAACCAGCTTAATTTTGCCGTTACCACGTCCTGCGGTAATCGCCACCGCTGCATTGTGTGGAGACCTTTATCAATAAAATAGATTGTTTTGAATTATTATGAGGTATATATTTTAATGTGAAGTCCACACGATAAACAATAAGTTATTTTCTTTATTAATCATTAATCACCAC
Organism: Diuraphis noxia; assembly: GCF_037042655.1. Lineage (NCBI taxonomy): Eukaryota > Metazoa > Arthropoda > Insecta > Hemiptera > Aphididae > Diuraphis > Diuraphis noxia. Next base: position 3,259,157 of record NW_028301715.1, on the reverse strand, counting down.
CGTCAAAATTTCAGCTATTTTGGGCTGATTAATAAATAATGCATGGTTTCCTATGTGAATTGTATAAATATAAAAGACTGATTTCTTTTACCGTGACATTAATCATTCCGAATAAATCTTGTTAAAATAATTGTATTATATTTAATTTATCTTGGCTATTATTTTAATATTCTGTTTTCACTACCTATACTATTTGCCTTTGAGCAGTCATTAAATAAATTATTATTATTATTGTAATACCATTACCATTTGTAACCAAGAGATCGAATCAATTAAATTAATATTTATTATTATAAACATACATAATACATTTCTTACAAATAAAACAGTGGTATAACTAGGAATCTTACTAAAATGTATTGTGCAATTAATAAGCATAAGATTAAGTTGAGCAGAAAAAATATGTAAATTTATGAAATTTCTTATTCTCAATATTATGTATTATATTGATATATTTTATATTTTACTAAAACAATTTTAAGAATTATTATCCTTTGTGTAAACATTTTAATAGCTCAGAAACTAATCATTAAAATTTTGATTTAGATGCATAAAAAATTTTTAAAATAATGATTACTAAATAATTTTCAGTAAAAAAGGGGGTTGTCATTTGGAAAACAGAAGTTTGTATCGCCACATGGCACTACTTAGGTTAAAAAAATTATCCGAAATTTAAAAATATGATTAACTAAAAATTCTAAAAATCTAAATTTGAATAAATAAAGTGTACTAATTAGCATGAAGTTACTATCAGTTTTACTCATAAACATTGACAGAAATTTGATATACACTGTTGGAAATAAGGTGGAAAATGTCCAAATAACTGAATTTTAAGACAGTAATGGATGCTTTTATATGCTCTGTAACAAAGATTTAAAACTTAATATAAATGTATTTTTTTTTTTTATGTGTGCACTTTCTGTATTGACAGACGCATCTCTACACCAGAACGTACATTTTCGAGTTAAAGCGGATTAAATGTACTTATTATGGAATAGTACCTATGTCAGGGTATGTAATCGGATTTTAAATTTTGATTCCATTAAATTATTTTACAAGTAATTTATTTTATTTGTTTTATTTTAGGCTACTTGATAGATTAGATGAGATGTATATCAATGTACAAATTCAGTTGCATGTCAATGCAATTATTGATGAACTATACTGCGACCTATACCTATCCAAAAAATCAAGGAAACTTTACATTTTGTTAAATGTAAATGATTGGTTACCAAGTTATACTAAAATATAACATTAAATCAGCGGTTCCCAACCTGGGGGTAAAAACACAATTTTTGGAGGGTAAAAGTTAAACTATTTATTTGTATTTTAAGTACTTATTATCCATTTACACATGTGTATATATTTATATATATATTTTTTTTTTTTTTTTTTTACTCAATACTTTTTTTTGTGTCGGGGGGTATTTGTAAATATCTAACCTGACTTATGAGTAATAGTCTCAAAAAGGTTGGGAACCGCTGCATTAAATATATTAAAGGAGCCCAATTAGTTCTAGTGATCAATAATCAAAAATAGATATATACCCCGAATCACCCAGTCTGCAATCCAAAATAATTACAGAAGCTCTAAAAATTAGTAACCTTCTTTCCAAATCAAACAAAAACATTAGATTTATTTGGACCCCAAGGCATTGGAACATAAATGGAAACGAAAAGACAAATAAAGTAGCTAGAAATGCATTTAATAGTTCTGACAGCTCTTCACTTGTAGATATAAAAAGAAATATAAACAAAATATACGGCATTGATTTGTAGAACAAAAAATGGCATACGACCACGGAAAATAAATTAAAAGAAATTAAGCATTCTATTCAACCAGCCCGAAATACATTACTCTAAATAGAAAAAATGAGGTAATTTTCAATCGACTTAAAATTGACCACACAAAAACGATTGAAAATCTAAAAAAAATTTAATTGTACAATAAAAAAATATAACGTAAAAATTTAAGAACTTTGTTAAAGTTAATAGCCAATGTAGTTAATGCTTAACTAATAAAGACAAAAAATATATTAAATATAAATTTCTGTTATTATTGAAAAAAAAATTAGATACCTGTAAAATAAATTCCAAATTAATCAAATCAGATTCATTATGACGTATCCCGGTATCCGACTCACTCAATCATTCATAGTTTAAACAATATGTATACTATAAAACTATTAATATTGACAGAGAATTAAATACTGAAGTGGAACCTTGTTTTAAATTTTCAATCCTTAGCTATAAAGATTAAACATTTTATAAATTTTTAACAACTAAATAATTTCTAAATTTTCAATTAAATAAATGTTGTAAAAAAACGTGCCCACGTATTTTTAGTTTTTTCCAACTGCTATTAAATCAACTTATGGAGAACCTTAATGTATTAAATTTTCAAGTTTTTTGACTCAATTAATAAAACGTTATTTATATTTATAGAATATAAAACTAAAAAAAAAAACAGATAATTTCAAATGATTCAAATAATTAAAAAATAGTTAAAATATTTTAAAAATTCACAAAATAAACATATGGTATAAATTTCAAGTTTATACAGTTATCCGTTTTTGAATAACAATAAAATAAGAATATTAGTACAAAAGAAATTGAGTGAATATCCAATGTAGTAAAAACTTAAGTTTCAATTGAAATTCAAATACTCATAAAAATTTAATTTGACTTTTCGGTATTTTCAAGGTTTTTACGTACATATTTTGCCAAATTCCAAACTTTAAATGCTTATAGAAAAAAATTGTAACAATTTATTTTTAATATTTTCGTTATACCTATATAAAAATGAGTTATCCCAATCCCTTATTAATGATCTTCCGAGCAACTGTTTCTTTGATATATCAGATGTTGAAAAAGGTTTATCACGCCTGAAAGGAAATAATTCTATTGGCCCGGATAGTACCTCAGGTGATTTCTTATTCTCGATCAGGATCCTACCCTAATATACTCAAACTTAGTTCCATAACGCCGATATTTAAATCTGGTGATATTTCTAATGTAGCTAACTATAGGCCAATAACTATCATCAGTAAATATAGGTAAACTGTTTGAATCCTTTGTCTTAAATTCTATCCAATCTGCGGTAAATCAAATCATAATAGATGAGCAACATGGGTCATGTTGCCCTAATCGGTCAGTTAACACATACAATCTAGTGTTCACTGATTAAGTGTTTGATGCCTTTGCAAAAAAGAATCAGGTTGACGTCATTTACACCGACTTCAGTAAAGCCTTTGATAGGGTTAACCATGCTGTTCTTATGAAAGTCCTTGCCAGTAGTGGTTTTGGGGAGCCTTTGTTATCATGGTTCAGCTCTTATCTATCCGATCGCAAGCAATTCGTAAAAGTATTTGGTATCAAATCATAGGTATTAAACACGCCGTCAGGGGTACCTCAAGGTGGCCATCTTTCCCCATTACTTTTTATATTGTTTATTAATGACATAAAGAAAGTTATTCGCCACAGTAAATTCTTACTATTTGCAGATGACTTAAAGCTATTTCTAGAAATTTGCTCAGTACATGACTGTCAATTACTTCAAAATGACTTGTGGGCACTGGACGCCTGGGCTGTAAATATTGGTTTGGATTTTAATGTCTCCAAATATTGCTCAAAAGCTTTTTATAAAGGTCGGACTCACTTGGATTTTAAATATTCACTTCGTGGAACCTATCTAGTTATTGAATCGAATACTGTGAAAGACCTCGGAGTTTTCTATGATAGTAACTTAAATTTTCATAACCATATATATGTAGATGCGACATGCTGTAAAGCTTTAAAAGCTCTTGGATTTCTTAAGCGGGTTTGTAACGAATTTAAGTTGATAACTCCACTAAAAGCCTTATAATGTGCGCTCATCAGATCTATTCTTGAATTTTCTGTAATTATATGGAACCCTCACAACACAAGCAATATAAATCAACTAGAAAGAGTCGAACGGAAGTTTTTGAGTTTTGCAGCATATCTATTAAATATTGAACATAGACCTCATGATTATGATGCAGTAATAGATATGCTAGGCTTACAGTCTTTGGCCGATAGACGTATCACCATTAACAAGGTCTTCCTAGTCAAAATCATAAATGGGTCGATCGACTGTCCTGAACTTCTATCCAAAGTAAGCTTTAAAATTCCCTGTGCCCAGGTCCGTTCTTCCTATCCTTTCAGTATTCCGCTGTGTACGACAAATTATTCACGAAACAAACCACTAAATAGAATGATGCGTATTGCTAACGAGGATCCATCTTTTAGTTTTTAAGTTTAGTTTTGTAATTCTTTTCTTTTGTCTCATTTCTTTTTCTATTTTAATTGTTATGTCTACTATTCACTTATAATATGTAAATTTATTTTCTGTACTTTGGGCTGCGGCCCGTATTAAATTAAAATAAAATAAAATAATTTTACTGAAATTTAGAGAAAAAAAAAACAAAAAAATTGAAAATGTATCAAGAATCTATATATAAAACGTCAGTATAAAAATTCAGTGAAAATTGCATGTGTATATGGTAATTTATTTTAAATTTAAATCAATATCTAAAATCGATTTTTTTTTAAATTGAATTTGCGTAAAAATTCCAGTTTTTCCTTAATAATTTTTTTTGTTTTTTCTCAGCGCACAAACTATAGATTCACTTACAACCAGAAAAGCTATTGAAGTTGAAAATTTAAGTATTATCTCGACAACTTATCGTGTACAGATAATGTCGAAAATCGATTTTACATAAGAAAATTTCTATTTTTCTTTAATTTTGTTTTTCCATTCGCTTTTGAAAGCTACTGAGAATTTTAAATTTTTACCTCCCAAATGCATCAACTAGATTCACTTTTCCACCGGAAAAAATACTGAACTTAAAAATCAAAGCATTATTTCCACTACTTACTGTGTACACCGACACACAGACACGCATCATCATAATCGCTCTGATCAGAATTTAAAACGACAAACTGTAGATGCTTGAAATTTTTACCAAATATTTATTTTATAATTTTCTACAGCATGTATTCCTAATTATGTTTAATATTGAACTTTTTTTAAGCTACGTATACTATTAAAAATTTGAAATTCAAAATATTTTTTTCTATAAATATTGTTAAAAAAAATTATTGGATTAAAAACCTTGAACATTTAATACGTGGTTTTTATAAGCAATCATTATATGTTAAAATCGTGAAAATTTACAAATTATTTTCTAGTTGAATTTCAACTGTTGAAAATTTATAAAATTATCGAGCCACATTTTAACAATAAACCATAAATGAGAATTTTGAAAATCCAATTTACATAATATAAAGATTTTCAATAATGTTCCTAGTAATTTTTATAATAGTATATTATAATATCCATACGCTGCCACCGTCATCGCAATAATATTGCATGATTTTGACTCATTATTAAACTATTAAAAATTAAACTATACATATCAACCATTCAAGATTCAACTATGAACGGTTAGGTTAGGTTTCTGTCATTGTCTTCATGGGCGTAGGTATGGCGGGGTTTTGGGTGTTCAAACACCCCCCGAAATTAAATAAAACAATCTAACCTAACCAAGAAAACAAAGTTTTATCTTATAATTTTTTTTTATACTTTTAAATTTGTAAATTATATGGACAAAATATTGTATTTATATTATAAATTATTATAATTATTATTATATTATTTAATACATACAAATAAATGATTCTTAATTGTATCATATTAATATAGATTTAGACAAAAGCCCCTCCAAAAATATTTCCTACCTACGCCCATGATTGTCTTTACGAATTAAAATCATGATTTCAACTAAATTTCGACAGCAGATTACCAACAATATTTGAATAATTATAATTTTTCAAGATAAGAAGATATCTATTCTTCTCAAAGTTAGATTCTGAGCGGAGCGAGGAATGTATTGTTAAATTGAATATTATATTATATTTCAGACAGTATTACAACGCTATCTAGTAGTGTATTTTAGGATGATATCCACATATTCTTAATATTATCAAGGTTTAAAATTAAGACGACCATAATAATGTAATTATACTATAATACAAAATAAAAAAAAAGGGACAAACGGCTCTTGTCAATTCAAAATCAACGGCAGTTGTATGATTTGTATATGAATAAATAATGTTTAAATTTTTAGTTGGCTATAATGTAATGACATATTTTAATGAGAAATATCTAATAAACACAATCAGGGACGGCTTGGCCCACCGGGATACCGGGAGATTCCCGGTGGCCTGCCTATTGGGATTTTTCATTGGCCTGACGGCTGTATCGCATTATTTTTTAAAATAATTAGGTAGTTTTTAATTTCTTTAAACTAAAATTACATATTTAATATTAGTAAACTTGTATACTATACAGTATAAAAATCCAAATTAGAACACCCGTTGCCAGTAAATTGTAATATAATAAGTTATTAGTGCTTATTACTATATAATAAGTAATAACTAGAGTTGCTCATGGGTATTTTGGAATGCATAAAAGCATTGTTATTATTGTGTATGTTTCGTCGGAGTTTGGAGAGATTAGGTACTTCGCGGCTAGCGCACACGAACGCGGGCCGGGATTGCTATCTAAATAGTAAATAGTAATAATATTCACAGCCCATACCACCTACTCTATTTTTAGTCCGATCCAACTATATTGATAACCGATAGAAATTATTACAATAATATTATTCTATGAAACGTATTTACATTTTACACACCAGCTATAATAATAATTGTATTTTATTGTTTATAAAAAATTCAAGCATATAGTGGCTAATTGAACTTTTTGTTCATTTCTTTAAAGAAAATCTATAGAGTCATAGAGATAGGTGTAACTAGAAACTAGAATGTCATGTTTCGAAATTTAATTGAGATGTACAGTTTCACTAAAATATTGATACTGATTGAAGGTTGAAAGTCTATTTTATTTATGTCCTCTTACATAATTAATTAATAATATAATAAAAACTAAAAGATAAGATAATAAATAAATTGGTAGTGTGGGAGTAGAATATAAGCTCAGCAATCCCTTACCCCCCTCCACCACTATAGTAACGCCTAAAGGTAAACATTAATAAGTGGCCTGGGTAATACATTTTCCCGGCCTGAATTTTTCTCCCAGGCCGTCCCTGAACACAATAAAACATAATATTTGAAATTGTTTGTAATGATTAATCACAAGTACTATATTATGATCCAGAAGGGTCTTAGTTATTTTATGGGTAATTTAATTTATGAAAACATAATATAATAAACAAAGTAAATACTAATCATTAAATTAAATTTGTTCATGGGTTTTTTTTCTTCAAATTTTCGTGCATAACTGTTTAATTTGTGAAAAAAGATAATTTAAGTTTAGATGTTTAATTGTTGAGCCAAATAAAGGCTAATAGAAAAAAAAGAAGGTAATTTCATGTAAAATTTTACAACTCATTAGAACATCAAATAGAAACGTACAAACTAAAATATTGAAAGATATACATTTTGTTTTATCGAATTATTCACAATAGTCAATAAACTACACATATAACATATTAATAAACAATTATAACATTATACTTCTAGTATTCCCATATAGTTATGGGCTTGATAAAAATTTTGTTAATCATTATTCAGTATTTCAAATAATAAACATAATTAAAATAACTTTACCTTTAGTCGATCTTAGTAAGAAACTTAAAAATTATTTTTCAAAAACATTTTTCATATTTGTCATCAACTTTTTTTTTTCACACCTAGAAAAGTTTAAAAGTTGTTCCTTTAACTAATAAGAAATCTGACACAGTATAATAATAATACTATATGAACTATAACATTAATATTACAAGGAAATTGAACATCTCACAGTACAAACTTTGAATGTTGATAAGTCAAATTTCACATATTTAAATAACATATTCATGTGGCGTACCGATACAGGAAAAATTTTTGGGGTGGGCTATAATAAATAAAAACTACTAAACTATAGCAAGTGATCAATTGTGTTGGACGTCGTCCGTTGATGAGGTTATGTAGTAGTGAAGGATAGGGCAAAGCTATCGACGTAAAAAAAAAAATTATATAAGTAATTACCGTAATTTTGAGTGGGGCTACAGTCCACTAATCCTCCCTTATATACACCACTGTCACCACTGAACATATTGTAATTTTTGGATTAAAAAAATGTATTAAAGTAAAACTAACAAAAAATAGAAACACGTAAAAAAAAATGTTGGATTAAATATACCGACATTATAACATATTACAATAGACAATAGTTACCGTAAACCATAAATAGCATAAGACCAAAATCGGTCTTCTTATTAGCGCTCCTAGCGGACAATTCTTGCACTAAATACCGTTTAATAAAGAATCAACAATTTTCAAAACATAGTAATAATTTACCATATTTATTTTGTGGTATTGTCAGAAATTATATATCAACCGTGTTATTATATAAACATTTATAAATTAATAATATGTTTATATCACGAATTAAGATATACTGGATACCTCAGAGTAATAATATAATAGGATACGGAACAGGCGCTTATCAGTTGATACTCTACCAACTGCGGCAGGACCTTATAATATAATATATAATTTATTATTTATGTGGTATTGTGGTATTAATTGTATTATATGCATCGTGATTACGGGTACGGACTACCGAGATTAACTAATTATTTCAATAAATTTTGACAACATAGTCTAATTTTCAATTAATATTTGTTATTTGTTAATGTTGTGACAAACTCCACTCGTTCGTTTGTACTATTAAGCTACACAACAAGCTTACCATTATAAATTCAAAAAAGTAAATAAATTAAACCATTATTTTAAAACTGTTTGGTGAGTACTGTTTCCATTTGAACAATTTAAATATTTAGATCTAACTAATTTCAATCTTTCAAACCTACCTAGGTATATGGCTTGTAGTACCTATTTACCTAATTTAAATCAACTAACATAATGAAGCTAATATAGGTCTTTAGTTAACTGTATAAATTTAATCTAATTAAAAATGTTTTTTTAAAGTATCGACAATGATTGAATCTAGAAAAATTAGGAAGGATGTATTGACGCATGTTTGTAATTCGTAGGTTTTAATATCTTATTGATCATGATATAATTATAAGCGGTACACATAAATACTTTTTTTTTAAGAAGAGGAACCCTGTCATCCTTCCACTCTCAATTCTAACTCTGAGTATACATTGATAGTGTGTATTTAATAAATACTTCAATTAAAAAATTATAAAAATATCAAGGCTAAGAACTGTATTTTAATAGATATTATAGATTTAACTCTAAGATTACAAAAAAATAATTTAAAAAAGGATAATATGCATTGGTCAAAGGGAAAAAAGAAATACTTCTAATATTAACATTTTTCTTTAAAATACAAGACTTCTAGTTTAACATACTTTAATCTTTATTTCATAATATTTATTTTACAATATTATTTTGATTTAAAACTGTTGCACTTAAAAAATTATTATTTTAGCCGCACTAATCAATAATTATTTTTAAATGGTTTTAAATTATGTTTTTGTTTACTTATTTTTTATTTTTTATTTCTACTTTTCCAAGAAAACCATCTAAAAAACATTAATATTCTGTTAGGATCAGTAGCATACTGATATGGTAACATAATGGGCAATGAACCACTGGCCCATGACTTGTGGGTTATATATAAAATATATCAAATCCATTAAGACCTAAATTACCCTTAATTTGTAAAACTAAAAGACCGTTGAATTATTTTGTCACGGACATTAGAACTTCTATTTAGCTCACTAGATAGAATATCCTATGCCTTAAAAGTTTTTCCAATATTATATAAACTTATTACATTTATCATAAATAATAATTATGATAAATTAAATACTTATATATTGTCAAAATAATTTCAGAAACAAAGTATGGCAATGCCAAAATCAATAATTGATACAACTGTTGCGGGTAAAGAAAATTCTAATGAACAGGTAATATTTTTGTAAAAATATATAATACATATTACATAGTGTAATGTATCTTATCAAAATCTAGCATGATGATCAATATTAATAACTGAAAAATATGAATGAAAATCAATAAAACGAATAACAATATTCCATAATATTATATTGTGTTATATTTTACCTTTGCATTTTTAAAAACTGCATTAGTATACACTTGTACAGTTGTTATAACACTAATTAAAATTGAGTATTTATTTTTAGACCCTTTTAGTGAAATTATTCAAGATGCTATTTAATCTGCCACCAACCAAGTTATCTACTGAAGCTGTGATTGATATAATTAATGATACTCAAGAACAAGTTATTAAAAAAGGCACGATTGATCCTGAATCTCAAGTAAGTCACGAAACTAATAATAAAAATATTTTATTGAAAGTTGTATGTTTTGTTTTATATATAGAAATCTTTAACCAGCTTTTATGAATCAGCTGATCTGGAAACTGTAAGAGAAGAAGAAACAATTAGAAGAATGTTAGATATAATACATGAAATACGAAACATACGTCATCAAAATATCAAAGTGGGTACATGATAATATCAAAATTAAATCAGTTTTAAAAGATTATTTGTATATTTAGTCACTTCTGCAGTCTCAAAGAAGTTCGACATTTCTTAAATTATTACAAGTAACAGCTACACGGATGCCAGTGTGGTTTCCAAGACATGATGAACAACCACCTCCATTGTGTGGTGCTATTGAACCACTACCTTCATATGTTGCAAAAGTATGTAAAGTATGTTGTGTGAAAATAATTTGTATTGCTTACATAAATTATAGAGTGGGGATTTGGTGGCAGCACTTGTTAAACAATCTGGAGAAGAGCGATGGATTGTGGCAGAAGCAGTCGCATTTAAAAATGGAAGATATGAAGTGGAAGATATTGACGTGAAAGAAACTAATCGTAATTTTACATTAGAAAAAATATATGTGAAGCCATTACCACTAATGAGAGCTGATCCAGTCACTTGTCCAGACGCACTTTTTCCATGCAATCAATTTGGTTAGTATACTTTTATTGTTATAGCAATATTTTTTAAATTTTATGACAGGTAACAAACTAAATTGATAAATATAGTAAAAATATATTGTATATTCGTAGTTGAAGGTCTCTTAAAAACCATTTCAATTCATCGCTTAATATTATATAATTAAATATTGACATAATTTATTAATTCTATTATTATTGTTGTATAGTTTTAGCAATGTATCCTCAGACTACTTGTTTCTTCAAAGCTCTAGTGAAAGCTCCTCCTAAAACAAGTTATGATGGATATGAAGTTTTATTTGAAGATGATTTCAATCAATATACCATAATGATGGTTGTATCCCAAAGATTTGTTGTTTCGTATCCACCATTAGAAATTATTCATAAAGACGAAGAAATGATAGAATTTTAATTTTATATAACACTACTCATTAGTTTATAAATTTAACTATTTAAGATGTATTTTAGTGTTTTGTATGGATTTTTTATTAATATAATTTCATATCATTAGATGATATTTCTGTATTTTATATGTTGGTTAAGTACTCGTCTAATATAACATGGACAATAATACAATTTACAATGCCATAGCCACCTGACAGGAAAATTTATGGGCTTAACACCAAACTTTTATTTATGTTAACCAGAACAATTTTTTATTATTTAATTGTGTTACATAATAATATTGTCTTACAATAACTAAAGACAGTTATCTTGCTTATAGAAGCTTTTTGGTTGGTAAGTATTGTAACATTTTTTAATTGCTTACTGTCATGCATCAAAACTATTTGGAAAATTACTGACACGGAAAAAAATTTGTTGGAGCTGAAAACTGAAAAAAAATGCGCTAGAAACTATTTAAATAACGTGTAACCCACTTATTTGTTCTTCTATCACAAAAATACTAGCTACAGTGCTAGTCTATCCATGGCTAGGGTAACCAGTGGAGGAGGGGGATATTTTAAACCTTAAAATGGCTTAAGACGTTAAAAAAATTAAAGTAGATTAAATATGCTTGTATTGTTAATTGTCTACTGTGATTTGTGAAATGATATCAATAATTTGAATTGTTGACCATAATGATTTATTTGGTAAATAACATAATTTACACTGTATTTAAATTAAGAACAGTTATTGGTCATGAAAATGTGCGTAGGGGCATTCTTACTAGGCATGTGAACAGTGACAAACAGAGGTTGATTAACTGTTACCAAATATGGTTTTTAACTTGAGTAAAGAGTATGATTTTAAAGTCGAGTATAAACTGAGAACAATACTAAATAGTTGACATACCAGATTCTACAGGTATATAAACTGTAAAGGAATAACCCATCTTATCATTAAATTGGTCAAAAAAGAAGAAGGAACAATTTTTTGTTAATTATGCCAATTGTTAGTGAGATATGGTTTATTTTTATGAAAAGATGATAATTACTAAATTACCTATGGTTAATAAATATATAAATTTTGATTATAAATTGCTGTAAATGTAATGCATATTTCAAAAGTAATGCAGCATAATATTTATAAATTGTATTTTATTGGTAATATAAGTGTTTTATTGTATTTAATTAGTATTTTAATAGCATAAAAGTATTCTAAACTGTATAGATAATTAATACAAAGTATCTACTAACATACATTTTGAGTAATTATTAAAAAATATGTTTATATGTGTAGCCTTTAATTTTGTTTATGGAATAGTATAAATTACAGATAAAATATCTAAGTGCTTCTTACTTTTTATTTATAGAAAAACATGATGTGTCCCTAAATAATATAATACATATTACATAGTAACATAGTATTATTGTTTAATCACCCCAAATACAATAATAAATTATAATAAAACTTAACAATATAACAGAATAAAGAATACAATTAGATCAATATCAATACAATAGTAAATATACATATTTATTTAATATGTTAATTTTTTTACATATGATTTATTTAAAACTTATATTATATCTGGTTGTTGGGGTATGAGAGAAGTAAAAAATGTACTAACTACTGTCCATAACGTAGTTATTAAACGTTCATTTTGTCTTACTGCAATGTCTTCAGTATTTCCATTCTGTACTTGTGATGAGTTCCTGTTGTCATCGACATGCTGTTCTTGTGGTTCAGGTTGAAACCTCCTTCTATTATGCTCATTAATGTGTCTTAAAATTCCACTTTGATACCTGAAAATAATTGAGAAAGATTATATAATGTCATGTAATATTTTTATTAGGTCAATTTAACAATTCAAATAACCCAATATACAACTGTCTAAACTAATGGTTCTCACCAAGTTTCTTAAATAATAATAAAAAAAAAAACCAACATATTATATAATATTATATCATGTTATTCTGAGTAAAAACTTTATTTACAATTTAAAAATAAATGTTAAACTTACAAATATAAAATAAGCGCAAAGCCAGCAACAACAATAAAACGGCCAGGTGATGAGTAGAAGTATAGAACACTTATGAAAATAAATACTCTGCTGGATACATATAACCAATCTAACCAATCTTGATTGGGTCCAGCATCTTGTATATTTATATTTGCATTATTAGCGGGTAGGTTTTGGTCTGCTGGTTGATTGTTGTTATCTGATATTAAAATAAGTAAGTATCAAATCTTTAATATGCATACAGTTTTTCAAATTTTAATTTATTTTTATAAATTTCAATTACTATTATTATTTGGTAAATCTTGAGAAGGTGATTCATTTTCAACAGTTGGAGTAGTCAATTGTGTAGGAGCACCTAAACTTGACGCAACCCTATAAAAAAACATTTAATTGTTTAGAAACAATAATAATAATGAATTGGTAAAAATTTAATTACTTACGATTGCCAATATTCTGCCATTTGTACAGCATACATTTTATTCACCCACAATACTTGCTCAAGTGCTAGTTGTTCAGGTGTCAATGGAATATGGTTAACATTTCTATTAGTTTTGGTTTGACTTTGGATTGGTTTATTTTCTTGTTTATTGTTTGAAGAGGTACTAGCTTCTTGGCGAGCTCCTTGATTAGTATCTGCAGAGGTACTAATTCCAGAAGTACTAGCACCGTAGTTAACTTCATTCGACTTAGGGCATTTGCCATTAATTTCATTAACACTTTCCTCACTTTTAATTTTTTCTATAAATAATAAAAAACAAATAATATGTCATCTAAAAAAATTAAATAATTAAAGAAACCTAACAGCTGACACACTGGAAGGATAGAATACTGGATTTAGTACAAACATTTTAAATTAAATTAATCCAACTATAAATGACATAAAGCATATTGGTTAACTAACCAACAAACATAATATATTGTATGATAACATATATTAATTCATTAGAGATACATTAGTTATTTGATTGGATCAAATGGAACATAAGCTGAAATTTAAATCCAAGAGCCCACCATTTGACATCACAGATAAAATATAAAATGCATGATTTGAGTGCTAAGGTTACGTATGGAAAGAAGTTAACTTTCTAAAACCCGAACCAAATTTTTAATATTTATTTTTGTATTATTTCATGTTATGTTTTTTATGTATTTTAAGTACTGTTAGCCAAATTAGTTAGTGTTTAAAATGATATAAATTAAGTAAATAAATTAGTGAATGAATATTTATATTAAATTATGATATCATCTAAATTATTTATCAGATAATGTAATAAAATGATAAATATAAATTAGTTTAAATGTAATTATTTACCTTTAAGTGGAACACAACAAGACGAAGATGAACAAACTAAATGAACAGTACGATTGAGTTGTCCATCTTCGTCATATGGTCTCAAAACGTCTTTTAGAATAACACCGTCAGTTAAGAGCTGACCAGAGTATATTAGTCTTTGGTCCTCTGTTTTCTAGCAAAAAAGTAAAACGATTTAATTTAGTAAACTTAAGTAGTTTCCCTTTGACTACATCTTAATAAACAACAAAATAAAATATAAAACAACAAATAAAAAAATCCTGTCTTTCAAGAATTAATCTAATCAAAACACTATCCCACACAGCATGGGGAGCACAAACACAAATGCTACTAAAGATCCACAAATCACTTATCCTTTCCAAAATAGATTACGGAGCCCCTCTAATATCTACCGCCAAACCCACTCACCTCAGAATGCTTGAATCGGTACACAACGAGGGGGTCCGACTATCCATAGGTGCTTTCCGATCAAGCCCCATCAGTAGCATCCTTAGCATTGCTGGCATTCCACCTTTGGGCATCATATTGTCAGAACGAACACTCAAAATCGCAGCAAGAATGGCTCGCGCCCCCCAAGGTCTCCACTCCTCCCCCAAACACATTTTCGACATATACAAAAAATACGATCTAGACAAAATTCTGACAACTGAAATGAACATCTCCCCACCATGGCTAATTTCGATGAACATCAACCTGGACCTTCACCAACTTCCCAAGAAATCTACAAGTACCACTCATTACAGAAATCTATTCATGGAAATACTGTCATCTAAACTGCAACACGCATTCATATACATGGACGCATCGGTCATGGTAAATCGTGTCGAAATGGCTATCATTCACGGGAATACACAAATGCAATGGAAACTATCAAACAAGTGCTCTATTTACACCGCCGAAACACTAGCCATTCTCAAAGCCATCGAATATGCAACGCATAAAGTTGAAGCTGATCAGATCATTATTCTAAGTGACTCACTTTCTACTCTCACGAGTATCCAGAACCAATGGAAACCAACTGACATAGCAAAAAAAATCCACAATGCACATTCCACCGCTACACTTACCGGTAAACAAATTTCCTACATGTGGATCCCCGGCCATTGTAATATTGAAGGCAATGAACTCGCTGACAAGGCCGCCAAACTCGCCCACCTAGCCAATAACTCTTTCATGTCCTTGAATTTTACATACCAAGACGTTAAGAGAATCATTGCTAAAGATGTACATGACCAATGGGGAAAAAAATGGGCAGAACAGACAACCAAATTACATGAAATCAAAAGAACCACATACCCTTGGCCGTTCCCTGCAAACATATCCAGGAAACACCAGACAGTCATTACTCGCCTCAGGATTGGACATACCCATATAACCCACCAACACCTCATGAAGAGGGAAGAACCCCCTGATTGTACCGTCTGTGGCTCCCCTCTTACCGTCAAACACCTCCTCAGGGATTGCAGATGCTACGAAAAAGCGAGGAGAGATTTGAACCTTCCGGACCAGCTCTCTGAATTACTCAGTCCCGAGCAGAGCAATCTCACAACTACCCTGGAATTTCTCCGCATCACAGGACTTCTTAACAAAATCTAATACAATAAGTTAACGTAATGTTTCATTGTTTTCTCTCCTTTATATATTGTATCTCTACATAAAAATGTATTACTATGTATAATTTTGTAAATATAATGTTCGTCCAATGGCCATAGTAGCCGCGGACTTGATTCTATTAATAAAAAAAAAAAAAAAAAAATATAAAACACGTCATACTGGTTTGTTTGGATAAGTTTCATGAATGTACCCTTTGAGTTTTGCTACTGACCAGTCCAATTTACATTTTATTGTATGATCATTGATTTGTTGGTTTGGCGCTTTAATGGTTAGTGTAATCCAAGGATCCGTGAGACTAATGTCCATATTTTGGCACCTTGCAGGAATAAATTAGGTATTAAATAAAAAAAATATAATTAATTACAATCTGTACACAAACTATTAATATACTTACTGCTGATGTACGAGCTTATTGACTGGTTACAAAATTATGAAAATTTACGATTTTTTAAAAAACGACGCAATAATTAATTAGTAATATCCCCAAAATAGTAATAATTTGAGTACCTATACAATTTTCTATTCCTTTCACAATCAACATTTTGCTATCAACTATTTGGCTGTTTTTTATTGGTTGGAAGACAAAAAAAAATCTTATCAAGGTACATTCCCCACTACCAACTACTATTTACCCATAGACCTTATACTAAGGTATAAGAGTATAAGGTTCTGTGGTATAAGGTCTATGTATTTACCTATGTTTTTATTCTAGTTATTATCAGTATACAAACAAAATAATAGATATCCATAATCCTCTTAGATATTGATAATAATTAATAGCATAAGACAGTAATTACATTATTATGGTAACTTGCACTTAAGAGGACGTATCTATTATTATAGTTGACCAACCACCTCGTAAAATCGTAATTCTGTTGTGTATAGAATACGAGACACGAGTATTATGAACTGATGATAACTTATGCATCAAAAAACCATTAAAAAATCATAATTATTTTTATATTAATATTTTATATTTATGTTCAAGTACAATCGAGTTTGAAAAGGACGGCTATTTAAACATGCAAATTAAATCTATTTTCACCATAATGATCTAACTTAAATTTTTTTAAGCTATTAAATTTAAATATGAGTTTTTGGCGAGAAGCTTCTAGTGTTATACTGCTGACAAAATCTTCCAATATGAAGAATGTTTGTCGGGATTCGTTCAAAATACTGTGCATTAAAAGAAGTGCAATCAATTCTTACTTACCCAATTATACAGTCTTTCCAGGAGGAACTACAGAAAAATCGGATTCATCTCCGGAATGGACAGACATAATTCCAGATTGTACAAATTCTAATTTAAATGTGAATATAATGGGCTACAGCGGTATGGCTTATTTATCATCTTTTTAGTAGTTGGTATTTACTCAAAATCAATTTATAATATTATTTGTTTTAGGTAGCCCAGCTATTAAATTTGTATCTGATAATGAACAAGGTTCTATTCCAAAATGCCTATCACTAAGAGTAACTGCTATCAGAGAAACATTTGAAGAAAGTGGTATACTGTTGTGTAAAAAAGTGAACTGCAGCAAACCTGAGAATTGTGCAACTGTTAATCATTTAGAAATTGATAGCATTGACAAATGGAGAAAATTAGTTCAGAAAAATGCATCCAACTTTATCAACTTATGTAATGAAAATAGTTGTTATCCAGATGTTAGTGCATTACATTTGTGGAGTAACTGGTTAACACCTCCACTTTTGAAGACAAAATTTGATACAAAATTTTTTCTTGCTTTTATTGAATCTTCAGTTAATGCTAGTCCTGATGGTGTAGAAACATCTCAAATGACGGTGAATACCAAATACCAATTAGTTTATTATTAATATTTTATAGAAATGCTTTATCATAGTCTCACATATTATATTTATTTTTATATTTAGTGGAATACACCAGATGAAATGTTATCACAATTTTTTAATGGTGATGAAAAACTTGTGACTCCTCAATATTATGAACTGTTAAGATTAAGACAGTTTACATCATTTACAAAATTAACAAATTTTGCTTGCACAAGAAGTATTGAAGGATGTGAACAAATATTACCAATGGTTATAGCAACCAAAGACGGATATTTGACATTACTCCCTGGTAAACTAACTAAATAATTTATTTGACTATGTAAAGTGTAATAAGTAAGTGGTTAGCTCAAAAAGAAGGAGCTAAAGTTATAAGCAGCTATTTACCAAAATTGGCGTTTTGTGTTTTTGTTAATTTATAATTTTTTTTAAATTATGTTTTCTTTTTTTTTAAACAATCAAAAACGCATACACATAAACTAGGATATAGTATAGATAGCTCCTAATTCTTCAAATTAAATCCTAGATGAAAAAAAAAATATAGAATATGTAGTATTTTTTTTTTAAATTTTAACATCAATAAAAATAATTGTAATCATTTTGTACATTTAAATGTGTTTGTTTTAGGAGATGGCAAGTTTAATAATTCAGAAAGATATTTAGAAGTACAATATGAATTGGATAAACATTTACAAGATTTTGACTCTGATGTGATGCATAGACTACATCATACTGAAGAATATTTACCAAAAAAAATAATAATTAAAAACTATATACCTAAGTGTGGACACGTACTGCCCGCAATTCTGTAAAATTTGAAAATTAAGATACAATAGTTTAATATTCACCAACATAATGTGTCATAATAATTAATATTGACCACAACTTATATGAAAATATCTTTGAATTCTGCTAAACATTGATCTCCATTTACCCTGATCAATCCATTTAACTTTTTATTTTTTATTTTGTTGTTAATTATTTAATTTAATTATTTATTGTTTTTAATTAATTTTAATATGAACAACACTTAAAATAATACAATTTATATATAATTTAAGAATGTATGTTATTTGTTCATAAATTTGAAATATTATGTTGTTACCATTGTTCATTAAAGAACTATTAAACTTTGATTTTAGAAAGATAAATGTTATGTTATGATATAATGTACCAGATGAGTTATAAAATATACAATGTTGTTTCTATATGTTAAAAATGTTATTTTAATGCTGCGTTTATTTCTATGATGGAATTCCAATGAGCATATTGTTTTTTGGTGTACATGTAGGTGGTTCCAATTTTGAAAGTGTCACTTTATATCCAACTTCTATTGCTCTGGATGCCCGATCTTTATCTACTGCCGCCATGCATGTATAACCTTGTTGTGTTTTTGTACAATTTGGATCAAAATGTGTTTGATCTGCACAATGGCATAGTACTAAGTAATCTTCAAATGAGAAATTAGCTAGTCTCAATGCTTGACTTCTTGGATACTCCAAAATATGATTATCCTATAAAAAATTATTACATATTTATAAGTATAACACATGTAAATTTTTAAAGTTATCTGGACTCACTTGGACTCCTCCATAACAACAAGGACATATCACAAATGCTGCATTTTGTTGTAGACACTTTTCTAATACCAAATCTGTAGCAACACCACATCCATGCAAACATAAACCTACCTAGCAAATGTTAAATTTGGATTATTAAACTTAAAATAAAAAGTAAAAAAATTCTACCTGGAAATTTGCTTTAAAATAGTCTAAATTAGAATGCACAATCATTATGTTTTTTAGATCCAACTTTTCAACACGCTTTCTTGCTCTCCGTAAAGACTCTTCTTTATTGTCAACCAATATTACTGTTAGGTTTGGTACAAGATAAGCAATTACAATTCCTAAATGTCCACTGCCACAACAAAAATCCACTACTATGTCACCATCTTTAATAATCTATATAAAAAATAAACAATAAGTATTTCGGCAATTAACAATATAAATTTTTCATACATTTAATGTAGATTGAATAAGATTTTCCAATTGTTGTGTTTTTCTGATTAGTCTTTTATCGGGTATATCTCCACCAGATGGACGAACCTCGTGCGGTAATTCTTCCCAGTCAATAGGACACAAATTATTAGAGCTCAAATTTATGTTAATATTTATGGTATCAAATGCCTGGATTATTTCTAGTACATTTTGCTTAACATATGTTTTTGCTCGTGGATTATAGCGTCGTAAATCACATTTATATAATGAATGAAATGGAACTTCAGGCAAAATTAGATTTTTTGGCAATTTAACTCTATCAAAAATTATACATTCTAGATAACTACCAATGTCTAAACGTTCCAAAACAGATTTGTACCATTTTAACGTTAAAGGTAAAAATGTATTCATTGTATTTTCCCCAAGCAATTTATAAGCAATATATATATTTGGTAGTATAAGTACATCTGAAAGAGTTGGATTGTCTTCATCTGCAAATCTTTGAGTTGGATGGAGTGATTTTTCATTTAAACGCTTATTAATGTTGTGTATTTGCAGTGGCTGAGATAGATGACATTCAAATCGAGCAAGTTGTATTGGAATTTCATATGTGGCATTTTCATCGGAGGTTTGATCACTGAAAAATGTATTTATTGATGCCTGCAATTGGACTTCACAATATTTTGTCCATGATGAAACTTCAGCACAAGCAGATAAACAACTTTGTCTAAAACCAAGCAGCCAAATCCAGTCTTTTTGAATACTCTTAATAAGCTAAAAATATATATATATGTATTAAACAATAAAAAATATATACACAAGTTTTACCATCTACTATGAAGTAAATATATAGGTACCATTCGTAACGAAGAACAAAATCCAGCAGTACAATAATATCCATTGTTACTTTGAAATACTGGCAATAAACAGTATGCTGCTGGTCTAGGTAAATCATTTTCTAATATAACTGTATAACTTAAATCATTGATGGAGAATTTGAATTTATTGTGTTTGTCTTCTATGTTTTTGGATACCACAAGAATAACTGGAGCTTTGATGTATTGGCAAACAAATAAAACAATTGATGTTTGTAGTGAACATAAAATATGTCCATTGGTTTTATCCAAATCAATAATATTAACAAATAAAGAAGACATTATATTTTATGGAAAAACTGATTAATTTTTTTATTTGTACAATATGTGATGTACCATATATACTACTATACAACGGAATCTAATTGTTTTTGTATTCTTTTCATAAACTTTTTATGAAAATGTTTTTTTTTGTATTGTATAACAGATAAACTAATTACAGCAATAACAAATTGTGAGCCTTGGAATAACCAAAATTCTTTTTCTGACGTTTGAATGGTTGGCTTGTTGCAACTAAAAATTAAAAAAATTTAATGATTATTAATGTTCATAACTAAATATGATATACTAATGACTAGAGTGCAATATATATTTGGAAGATAACACCACAATTAATATTATTTTATATGTTTAATAAATATTTTACTTTAATCTTTTGTAAGTAAAAATAATATTATCAGTGAAGAATATGATGGTTGATTTGTTGGGAGATTTTAGGATACTATGATTAACTTGTAAGTTGAGACTTTGCAACTAATTGTGTACACATATTTTTAGTTTAAGTTAAATTTAGAATGTTGGACTTAACATATAGCCTTGATTTGAAATTGATTAATTATAATTTAAACATACTTTCTATATGTTAATCCAGAAATTTTGCATTCAATAGTTTCAACATAACTTGCATTAATGCATTCAAGTTTGTCTGAACACAAATGACACTCCTCTAGAATTGTATTTTCTTCTCGCAACCAACATTTATTTGAAGAATTTTTATGATCTTTTACACCTTCGGACGCCTCCGTTGCAATAGTAGCATTTAGACCAGACAATGTACTTGAAGATGTAATTTTTATAAATATTAGAAGCGTAATTCTAAAAATAAATAATTGTTTGTTTTACAAATTTTTGAATAATTTATAAATAAGACAATGATTATTATTAAGGAAAAATGAGTGACGACAAATAGAAAACACTGTAAACTACAGTTATGAAATAAAGTAAAAAGAGCTAAAATTAAATTTGGTTTTATCAAAAACTTATAAACAGATCAAAATATATTTACCCTCCAATGAAAATTATTAACAGCAGTAATCTTTTGACAGAACAAGATTCTAACACCATTTTACATTTTTAAGAACAACACAATATGCATACAATTGAATGAATTTGAAATCATCAAATATAAAGAATAAAGATTGGTATTTTAACTAGTTAAACAGTAAGTAACTTCCAGTAGTTCCGGACTACCATAGTTGTACCATACTAACAGATGTCAGATTATCAGATTTGTGAACAACATAGACATTAGACATATTATAAAACCGCCATAATGCCAACAGGGCAATGTTTACAAAATCGCATGGTTGATAAGAATATTTATTAATGATAACAAATTTAATATAAATATATTTTGTACTGTAGTATATTATGTACTTATTACTACTTTGTGCAATTAATTTGTATTTGACATTTTGACTATAGAATATGAAAAGAAATTCGTTTTTTCATTATTTGAATTATTATTTATTATCACTTATCAATATAGGTATCTTATCTATTGAGATATCATGTAAACATTGCCCTGTTGGCATATGGCGGCCCCAAGGTTAATTTTTTTTTTAATTTTCTATTAACCTTGTGGCGGCCCGACTTCAACGTTCTTATGGGAATGTAATATACAGTCGGCTATCTAGTTGTTTTATATGTCTATGGCAAGGACTAGTTGTACCGTCTCTGATTAAAGTTAACCGGAGTTTAATCGGCCGAATTTGCACGGTTATATATCTGTTATCAGCTGATTAAGCGTAATCGAAGTTTAACCGTAGACGGTACAATACACGGTTTAGGATAATTCCATCTTAAACCGTGGTACAATAAGACGTATATCCATGATCTATGGTGATCTATGAGATCATCGCATTATCAATTTATCATTGTTATATTGTTATCATCAACATCTATCGCGCATGCTCATTTTTTTATCATGGTTGGGCCTTTATTCTAAGTCCTAACTTTACTCCTAAGACCGTGGACCCGGCAGCTGTCGGATATATAAAGATTATAGACATAGGCGACACAGCGAGTGCCGAGTAGTGACAGCGTTAAACTTTAGTTTGCGTTTAAAAATTTCAATTATGGATGACGAATGTGAGTCGTACAAACTGTGGCGTATTCGAAAAACGGTTATGCAAGTAAGATAAACACCAAACCTAATTTTATATTTACACTAATATAATTATGTAGACTAAGGCTGATTCTTACAATGTCCAGTTAACCGTTAACGGACACGGACACGGACACTTAACCAGACATTATAAGAACTGGCCTTAGAAGGTCATAAACGGTCTGAATTGTCCAGTTGATGGATTAAATGGTTACTTCTGTGTAATTCGTATCCTTTAAAATTGAGGTTACTCGGTTACCAAAAATCAAATTTTTAACACTTTGGAAAAATGTTTTCACTTGCTTTACCTAAGTCAACATAATATTAATAAATTAATTGATTTCATTCTTTCAGTCAATTTGTTGCCCAATTACTGAATAACCCATAATCTAATATTTTAAATGAAATTGATTTCATTATTGTATTTCACATTGTTTTTAAATAATTAAACTATTTAGCATTACTATTACACCTGATTTATATTATGAAACATTGATTTAAACATAACTTAACTGTTATCATACAGAAACTTATTAGATACCTATTACTTTTTTAATGAAATATTTAAGAAATTGGGATAGATTTAACAATGTCTTTTATAATTTATGTAAATCAATAGTTATTACTTAAATATTTTTGTTGCCAATGAATTGCATGTTACTATTATATAAGAATGTAACAGATCAATGAGTCTCTGATTGCGTTTTATTTTCTTCTATAGCCAATCACCATAAACGCTCAAAATTTGGAGTAGGTTGTATACATTTACATGGGTTTGGGCATACAAGATTGTATTATTGATAGCCTACATATCATATTCAAATGCATTTTGATTTTTCAAAGAATTATATAGATCAATAATATAATAGAATCGGAATATTTTTACAATGCATAATTGATAGTATGACAGCCCTGACTTGATATTGATATTAAACATAATATTATTATTATTCAACATACAGTTTTAGCAATTTTAGGTAAATATAACATAGAGAGAAACTATGGTTTTAACTTGTACAGGAGGTTCTATGAAATAAAGAAACTAACATTAAAACAGTATAGAAAAGAGATGTAATACAATATTTAGGTTAAAAATAGTATCTGTTGTGTAAGTTTATCAGATATTTATGATGACGCATCTGTAAACTCAATATTATTAGGAATACAATAATTTAAAAGTATCATTAATTTATAAATAATTGTGTTTTATAATAGCTTTGCCATGACAGAGGTTACTTAGTCACACAGGATGAATTGGATCAAACATTAGAACAGTTTAAAGAACAATTTGGAGATAAACCTAGGTTTGTTAAAATTTTAATATTTTAAAAATTAGCTTCAATATACTTTATTCAACAACTAGATACAATTTATTCATATTCCTTAATAGATTTTTAAGTATTATAAATTGTTATTTTTACAGTGAAAAAAGACCAGGACGTAGTGATTTAATAGTCCTTGTGGCACATAATGACGACCCTACAGGTATAACAAGTAGCATATTGTACAACTTCTAATATTTTAATAATTCCTTATCAATTTTAGATCAAATGTTTGTTTTCTTTCCTGAAGAACCAAAAATTGGTATAAAAACTATAAAAACTTACTGTCAGAGGATGCAAGAAGAAACCATTACTCGAGCTATTATTGTTGTTCAACAAGGAATGACTCCAAGTGCTAAACAAGTATGTTTAATTCTTAATAATCTTAACTATACAACATGTTAATGATTTAGTAAATTATACAGGGTGATTTTTTAAGCGTAACCATAAATTGAGTATGCTTATACATATTTTAAAATTTTAATTTTTGGAATTTATAAATACATTTGAAATGTTGTGTACCGTTCAAGTATGATCTTGTTGCAATACAAAATTTTGTTTTTCAAGTAGGAACCCACCTTTTTTTACTTTTAATTATCAAACAGTTATATATATTTTTTAAAATATTTTAAATAACTATTGATCTATCAATATATATAATTTGTAAAAATTAACCAAGTATAATAAATACTATGTCTAACATTAAATATAGTTTTTATTTAAAAAAATAAATAATTTTTAAGGATTATTTTTTTATTAGAATAAGCCTCGGCAGCGAAGGCCACTGGCTGACGTTTGACAATTAACAATTATATAAGATTAGTTATTACAATGATTTTGTTAGTACATTACATATTATGGTTAATTTTTTACAATACATTTTCGATTTGTATATCTTTGATGAAGCTTAGAGTATTTGTGATGGTTTCTATGTTCGGGCCTAGTGATTCGTATAGATGTTCTGGGATGCTATGCTTATTTCTGGCGGCTTGAGTTTGTCTGCATTCGACAAAAATGTGTTTGATTGTCAGATCAAAACATTCCACATGATGCGCATTCTGTTTGTTCTTCTCGGTTCATTAGGTAGCCGTGTGTGTAGTGAGTATGGCCTATTCTTAGTCTAGTTAATATTACTTTGTCTTTTCTATTAAGATTAGCAATGTTTTTCCAATGTTCTGTTGTACGCTTTATTTCGCTGAGTTTAGTTACTTTTCTTCTTTTAAGGATTATTATTCTACGTTATAATACATTTTAATAACTCAGAAACTACTCATTAGAATTTTAATTTAGATACATCAAAAGTTTCAAAAAAATCATCTTCTACATAATTTTCAGTAAAAAAACACAGTTTAGCACCAATATTTATATAACTAATTAACATAATATCACAGATTATTTAAAATAATATAATACAATTTTATATAATCCGTGATAATATCATAAAATAGGATAAAAATGTGTATATTTATCAAAATGATTTTTTTTTTTTTTTTTTTTTTTAATATTAATTATTTTAAAAAAGAGTTGTACTTATGAATATATAATGAGAAACATTACCCTTCAGATAGTAATGTTTTATAATTTAAATAAATTTTTTTTTAGAAAAAAATAAAATACTTAGTTATTTAACATAACAAATGTGCATTGAGCATAACTGATAAAAATATTTTGTTTTTGTTTTAAGTCTTTAGTTGATATGGCTCCTAAATACATATTGGAACAGTTTTTGGAATCTGAACTTCTAATTAATATAACTGAACATGAACTAGTTCCAGAACACATTGTTTTGACACCTGATGAGAAACAAGAACTTTTGTGCAGATAGTATCCTTTTTTGAAATATACAACTTTTGTATTTGACTCTAGGTATAACGAGTTGCAATATTGTTTAAGAATTAAGTATGTAGATTAACTTTTAATAAAATATCAAAATAGATAGTAGAAAATACTAGGTTAAACGTAACATTCATTAAAATATTTTACATTTTTATTACTAGCATAATCTTAAATATTTCGGCCTTAATGCCATCGCCTGAATTTTCCATTTTGCCCTATTGCTCTTTGCTGATTCATAATTTATTTTTATGAGTAAGGCAGAAAGAAGTGTCATAAAATCTTATACTATCAATTCTCAATCTTTTTAGTTTCCCAACTTACAATATAGTTTAAAAATAAAGTCAGTCATCACAACTCCCTTATAATAAATACTAATTGTATTTTAATTATCAGCTTACAAATATTTTATTTCCTTTAGCATTTGGATAAATAACTATTATACACTTATTACGACAAAAGAAAATGTTGAATGTATTTATTTTATTTATATATTTATTTATTGTATTTACCAGTATTATAAGTTCCATTTATACATGAAAAGTCGAGAAAGAGAACCATTAGTGGCCGAGTTCTCACATTTATTGACAGAATACCTACTTTTGATTGTATATTATTGAGTTACTACAGTTATCATCAATTTCATGCTGCTATTTTTTTATTAATGGAAACTACATATTTATTTTAGTGTTTAGCTGCCATACTGCCCACATACATTACACAATTACTATGTTCTACTACTGCTAAAAGTTTTGAACTTGAACAATTATTAGAAAAATGTTTTATTTCTTTGTAAAATTAGTCTAATTGTACATGTAAATGTAAATATTTTATAATTTTAACAATAATTCAAGATGGGTTATAGTACCTCATTTCTACATTAGTCTATAATCATTATAATTTAAAAATAAACATGATACTACAATAGCAATATTAATGTATCATGTTTCCACTAATCTCGTACTGTTACTGTTATATGCCATATTATACTAGTTTTTATCTATTAATATGTAGTTTATGATGAGAAGTTTTAAAGTATTGATTTTTGCTAAACCATTTTAGTATTTCAATTTTATTTACATGTATGTAATCTTCTTTAACTGAAATAAATTAGCAAATTAAAGGAAAATCAGCTTATGAGAATTCAAGTTGGCGATCCAGTTTCCCGTTACTTTGGCTTGAAAAGAGGACAAGTAAGATTGAATATAATATGTATAATACAATGTATGATAATAGAGACAGTGTAACAATACTTAACCAATCAATTTAAATATAATTTTTTAAAAGTGGGCCTTTTTGAACAAAATATTTAAGATAGTTATCTTAGCTTTCAAAATTATTAATTATCTCAAAAAAAAAAAACTTTTTTAGATTCATATTTTAATTTGCTAATAGTTTATATTTATATTTTTAATACATTTATTTTGTAACTGACAAAATATACTAACAAATATCTAATATATTTTATAAATTACTGATGATCTTGTTTTTCACCATGAATAACAAACTTTGTCATTAAATACAACAATCATAAAAATGTTGATACCTAATATCCTACACCTTAAGAGGATGTCAGTACACTAATTGTTTTCTCTCTCTAATTCATGTGCAACATGGCGTTCAGCTGAACCAACAATATAAACATAGGTTTTAGTATTGAGTGAATTGATCTATCGTAAAACTTAAAGTCAAGTACAATGTCTATGTTCTTGCGTTAGTTTTCTAAATTTTAAATAATTGGTAGATAATAAGTTTTTATAATTAGTCAATTAACACTATGTCTATTACTAAAGTTAACAACAAAAACTTGGTTCTACTGAATGCACATATGTAATTTTTCTCTTGTGTTATAAGATAAAAACAAATAGTTCATTGATGTCTGATATCCTAAATAATATTATTTTACATAAGCCAATTAATAAAAAGTAATGTTCCAATAGTGTAAAAACAAAATAAAATTATAGGAGGGTTATAAATGTTTGTGATCTTACAATTTACAATTATCCATTATAGTAATTCAAATACTATCATTAAAAGTAAATAGTACACATTTAGTGTATCACTATAAATAATCATTCATGTGAATTTATATTTTATTTACAGGTAGTAAAAATCGTAAGAAATTCTGAAACTGCTGGACGTTATATTTCATACAGATTGGTTTGCTGAAATTAAATACTAAAATTTGTATGTAACTGTAATTTGTTCACTTATAACAAAATATTACTATAATTATAAAATAAAAGACATGTCATTTTTAATAAATATGTGTTATTAATTATCAGTTTTTGGTATAACTTCCCACAAAGAGGCCATTGTATAGTTAAAATCTGGAGAAGATTAAGGATAAAACTTGGAGGTAAGCCTCTCGAGCCCTTCCTAAGTGCACAAATTATGATTTAGGAATGAAGTATAGCTACTCTTCCGGATCCAAAACCACCTGTATAAATACTTCACATACATTTCATGTTTTCGGAATACATATTAACTATTAGTATATTATTTTACTGAAAAATAATTGTATTATTTATTTCTAATCATATAAACAACCATACATAGACATATTTTTAATAATAATAAAACCCTTGGAAAACCACTGATTATATGATTGATTTCTAATAATGGATACCAAATTTAAAAAATATATACATAATTGGTTTTAAGCAAAATAAATTAGCTATATTTTAAAATTTACATTTTTACTGAAATATTATAACATTTACAAGATTAATTGAATTAATATTTATTATATACAACCATGGTGATTAATACAAATGTATATAATTCCAATGTGTTGTGTATATGATTAATGTCTGACTTGTTCTAAAATTCCCTGACGAATTAGTGGCTCAGCTTGCGATCTTGATAACATATACTGACTATTTTTTCGTAAAATCAAAACTTCTCCACTTTCTAGTTCTAATTTACCAGCATCCACTAAACTTCTTACCTAAAATTTAAATACATACATTTTTTTCTACAAAATTAAAATTTATAAAAATGATTATGTAACGTTTTAAGTAAAATTTTATAGTAGTGCTATATTTTGATTTGATTTAATATTAACATGATGTAACCACTTTCTTTATGAAAAGATGACCAATTCGTGAAATGGAAACACGTTTTTTACACTGAAAATGAAATTGAAAAATATTTCACAAAATGATCACTTTTTCATGAAATGGTCACTCAAATTTAACATTGTGTAATTTATTAACCGTATTGTGAACATTTTTTATTTATTAGAGCAGGAAAATGAATTGTGACAACGAATGTTACATTTTAGGCTACCTTTAAAACAAACACATATTTTGGTTCGACAAACACTTTTACACTAACAACTTAACGGAAACGTCAAGTTTGATTATATCCATATTAACCTCGTGCCCATGTCAAATAATACAATAAATACTTAAGTAATATCTAAATTATTCTATACGACTATTATACTACAATTACCAGACTATCTGAAATGTATAGATGATATTTATTAGTTTTGACATTGATTAAATACAAATAGATAGCCCATTTCAATGTAATTTTGGAAACCGTAATTTTAGTGTTATTATGATTTCATAGATCGCGTCTACAGTTTTGTTGCATAATAATAATAGTCGATGAACAATAATAAATATGTTATGTAATAAATATTATAATATGGTATAGGCATCAACTATTGGCGACCGAACTATAATGTGATCATTAAGAATTAACCTTGCGTAAAACTGTCCAAATTGTATCTGGAGGTCAGGGATTTTTAAGTTGTTCCTATAAAAGTGCTTGTCAAACCAAAAGATGTGTTTGTTTTAAAGGTAGTCTAAAATGTAGCAGTCATTGTCACAATTCATTTTCCTGGTTAATAAATTAATATGATATAAATAAACTTTATTACTATACATAATTATTTAAGTTAAATCTATAGGGGTAGAATAAGTTGTTAAATGTTGTATTTTAGTACACATAGTGAACGACCAGTTTGTGAAAAAAATTACACAATGTTAAATTTGAGTAACTTTTTCATAAAATATTTTTGAATTTCAAAAAGTGTAAAAAACAAGTTTTCATTTCACGAAATGGTCATCTTTTCACGAAAAGATTGATTCACAAAGTGGCTACGACAGGTATATCATATATTCCTTAAGACCTATAATCAAAAATCTTTAGAATATTATTTTTATATATTTACTTCAGTATAAAGTGACTTGGGAGGTTTGGTGTCATGAGTTAAATTGAGTCCAGTATCTGATCCTATGGTCTTCATATACGAGACCAAAGTTTTACAATAATTATTAAACCATTCTATCTGAAAAAAAAAATCTTTTTTTTAAAAATATAACATAATACATAATGAATTTAAACAAACCTCGGATTGTGAAAGATTTTGTCTTACATCTGATGGTAGAATAGCCCCTATCTCCCATCTCATTTCTTTTAATCGCTGCAGTCTAGTCCATCTATAACATATATATTTACTTTTAACTTATTTGTTGAGAATCTTAACAAATGATTAACAATTTAACTTTACATATATGTCATCAAACATCTTTTATTTCTTTCTATAGCTGCACGTCGTAAACGAATAGCATCCAATGGCAAGTTATCTTTTTGTTTGCGTCTGAATTTTAAAATTGTCTAAATCAATTGAAACACAATAAAAAATAATCAAGTATTAACTTACAAGAACTCAATAATTTCTGTATCTAAAGTTTTCATCTCAGAAAGCACTTGATTGATTCCATCATTCTATAAATCAAAAATTATTATTTATATAAATATTGTAACGCTGATACGTCTATAAAATTTAGTATATTAATTTAGATTAAACAAAATATGATATATAATGTAATATAAAGTATGGAGTAACTATTAATGATTAATAGTAAGTAAGTACATTGTATGGCGGTATAGTATCTTCACGAGAACGTTCCAACTCCTTTAATAACTCAATAACTTTATCACAATACATATTTAAATTTTTTTAAATACAACAGTGAGTAATAAAAAAATAAATATAAAATATAAAATTACTCCATCAGTTGACTGCCAAGTTGCACAATATTTTTTTTAAATATTCAACTATTTAAGCTTTCAACTTATCTGTTATGTATTATCATTAATGAAAAAAGGCGGCAAAATTAAACATCAAAGACGTTCTAAATTTAGGTACCATAACAAAAGACAAGTGAAATTTGGAAAACTCTAACCAAGCCGTGGAAGTGGAAATGTTTTAAGATTTCTACTCGTGTGGCCAATGGCCATGTCCCAAAGTCCCATGACACATGCCTATTAAAGTATTAACTTATTGCGTAGTGCGTACTGCGTAGTACCTTTTTTTTTTTTTGTGGTAGTAGTCGTAGTACCACAGAATCTATAAAATTAGATAAATCAATAGATTAAAATAGATTTAATCTATCCTGGGATAGCGCCGAGTCAAGGTTTATGGATTATGCTATATTAATATATTATTGAGTATGATCTATAAACCTTGATACCGATTAACATACAGTGATAATATAGTATCACAGATTATACAATCTGTCTATTTAGTAATGCTAGTATATAGTGAAATGTGAATTATATGGGTAAAATAAAATAGGTAGGTACTATAAAAAAAAAAAAATAGGTATTAACTTCCTACCAACCAACAACAACCTTATACATATGAATGTCATGCTCATGACATTGTGCATTTCTGCTTATATGCAATATATAATTCTTCTCATATACATGAACGACTGCAGTTGTTCTATTCCCGATTTGGCATAATTTTATTGTAGTACACCTCTACAACTTAGTAAAAATGAAATATTTATAAAGCTAACACATACCATTTACTATTCACTATTGGGTATATTATATTGTACAGTAAATTATACTATTTATCATCAATTACATTGAACAATACGTAGATGATATAACCAGATTACCTAGGAAAACTGTAGAATTGTGTTAGAAAATAAAGCGTTACACGATATATTAAGATGTTTTAGATATTATATAAATAATAAAACGAGTAAAATGAAATTCTTGAATAAATTCCTAAATAGCAATATATAGCATTGAAAAACAAACTTTTATTTTCATATTTAAAATGTATCATTATTTTAGAATAAATGTCTAGTGCGTACAATAAGTATAACGTGTATTTGCAGTGTAAAAGACACGAACAAATTACATGAAAGGTGCTATGATGGATGAAAGATTGAGATAGCCTAATGATTTTAAATGATTCAACAAAGTTCAGGTGATGGAATCAGTTCTTTTTGTGAGCATATAGTAGTGGGTTTTCAGAAAGTATGTATAAAGATTATAAAGTGTACAGAACAGGACGAACAGCAGCTGGTGTATGAATAAGTTCACGATGGTAAATAAGTTTTGCATGGAGGAAACGTTTGTAAAAAAAAAGTATAGCAGTTTCATTGGTCTATTATAAGCTCAAGTTTTAGCGATTTGTTTGAGACATAGCCTAAGTTTAGTCCTAAGGAGCTCCAATTGGCACCGTTGTCCTCACTCCTCTGTTTTAACGATAAAACGACATACAATATAAATATAAAACGGCTCGTAATTAAAAGCAAAGAGACATATAATATTATTATATCAGTTTATCACGCATATTCGAGTTCTTAGAAGTTACTACCCCAGAATGATGACTATACGAATATACGATGCAACGCCATCGATGGTACTATAATGCAATTGCATATTTTTTTTATGAAATAAGTTCAAGAGATAATACGAGTTCACAAATAACAGTCGACCGATTTTAGTTAGGTAAATAATTAAATAAATAAACAAGCTTATTAAAAAATCAGCCATGTTTTTAATGTTTTTATTTTTTCGTACGGAAAACAATATTACACTCAACGACTTAGTATTTGAATATAATATTCATCAGGCGCGTCTTCAGGGGGTTGGGGTTCAACCCTTCACCCCCGAAATTATTTCCCTGGTATAGTAATTAGTAATTTTCCTATATACTTACTAACTTACTATAGTTATTTTTGAACAAATGATATTCATACAATTTTGATATTTAGCATAATAATAGTAAAATAATAAATTATGAGTAAGGAGAAAGAAATTGTTTTATTATGTCGCTGTACAATTTGTATTTCTATAATTTCTACCCCCCTCCTTCCCAAAATGTTATTCTGTGTACTATTATATGTGTATTATATGTATTATAGGTATATCAATCAAAATTGTGAGTTTTATGCTATATAATTATTTGTCAAAATATGTCTAAACTATAAATATTATGACGTAGGATGTTAAGCATAACGTGTTATACCCGTGTGAAAGATAATAATTGTTGATTGCGTACCCATCCCGCGTGATATTATTATTACTACTCGTGTTGTTGTTGCTATTATAGCAGGTATTGTTGTTGTTATGTGTTGTACCTATATCATATACGCGACACAGTCGTCGTGTGGTCGCAGGCCGGCGGGTGGTCGCGGACCGTGACCACATTTGCCGGCGGGTGGGCTGACGACGACGACAAGGGAATGACGAGCGTCCCCTCCCGAACCATCCGCGGACGACACGCTCGGCGACCCGAATGTCCCGCCCGCCAACACCGCACCGTGATCTCTTAACCCCGCGCACCGCTCACCACGATTAACCCATCGAAACACGCGGCGCCCCGCGGGGAACGAACTCGTTCAACGCGGAACGCGCGCTCTACCGGTGTAACTGGGAACCGGGCGTTAATACAAACAAAGAACGTGTCCAAAGCACGTCCAAGGTGTACGGACTGGAAAATGTAAAATAAAAAAAAAAAACATATCACCATTCACCGAAGGGTGTTGTTTACCGTTTAGCAGCAGCTATCGTTTATTTTTTCCTGTCAGGCCGGGCGTTTGTTGGCGACGTTCGATTAACCGACCGCGTTGTTCCGCAGTCCGTCTTTGTTGTTACTGTCCGAGTCGCGAGTGTCGCGTAACCACCGCACCGCACCGAAGACGACCACCGCCACCGTGTGGCCCCACAGACAGTGCGCATAAAATGTCCCGCGGCCGCTCAGCGGTTTCACGGCCGTCGTTTGACTGAATACCGTATCAGCCATTTTGTTTGCGCGTCGACGGCTTACCCGGTTCCCAAGTTCAACGAGGGCGACTCCTCGCGAATCATACTCGGGGCCGACACATTCTTGATGTACCACACCGGAAGCGCAATCCTCTACGTCGGGATTACATAAATTTTAGTAAGTACCTACTACACCGTGGTAGCGCGTGTCGTGTGCGCGCGCCGCGGCCGACGGCCAGACGCGCGCACTCGACTGAAATGCCATTTCGGCCACCCGTCGACGATCTGACGACGGCGGCCACCGTGTACCGGCCCGGAACTTAGAATGACCACTGCCGCCGCCGACGGCCACGGTGACGAATCGTCATGAGGGGACCCCGATTTATCTGCCCCCGATGGCTGGCTGGCCGGCCGTCCACTCGTGTCCGGATACCTTCTTTAAAACCATCCATGTGTACAGTGTAAAGAGTATGCTTACCATGCCCAGCCGAGGTTTATTGAAATACCACCCTGGACAGTTGTATCAGATATTTGAAAAATACGAAAATATCAGAAGTACCTATATTATAAGTGAAGAATCTGTAAGGTTTGGCTAAGGTCCGGTTTCTATTTGACGCTGTGACATTTTATGCCTGGCACTGATTGTGGAATGTGTATTATGATCAGTGAACAAAATACCTTAGTAGCTTATATCAATTGAATAATCGCCTATTTTATAGATAGGTAGATTAGTAGTGACTAAAGAAAAGGCCAAAATTAAAAAACTAGATATACATGCCCATACCTAACAATAAGAAGTGATTAAATTCATTTGAAAATACCATAACTTACTACTATTTTGTTGTTTCTATATCTGAAAAATAGTGTGTATTTGGTACTTATTATTTTGATTTAAATACAATCTAGTCAAGTGCGTACTGTGACATTTTTTGTGAGCACCAGATATATTTTAAGAATATTTACTTACAGTAAAAAAAAAATCCTAATTTCCTAAACCAGGACTAGGTTAGTATGTAAGCAGTGACTAATTTGTTTTTTTTTTACTTTAATATTATGTAGGTATATCATTAGGTAGCCTATTAATAATTAATATGTTTTTATGTTGTCATTAAAACTGTATAAAAATAATGAAAATTTATTTTCTTAAGCAAAATGTCAACTATTTTATTTACCAATTTCTAATCTTGTATTTTTTTTTGTATTGAACAAGCTTATTTTTTCTAAATCATTTTTACTTGGTATAACTATTGCCTTGTCTAAAGATTAAAAATTAAAAATGAGAGATAGTTACATAGTAGATTATTTCAATGTTCAGTTTGTGTAATGGTAATTTCTTTTTTAATACAGTTTGAATAGGTGCCTACTATTGATATTACACTAA
Source organism: Diuraphis noxia (assembly GCF_037042655.1). Lineage (NCBI taxonomy): Eukaryota > Metazoa > Arthropoda > Insecta > Hemiptera > Aphididae > Diuraphis > Diuraphis noxia. The sequence continues at coordinate 3,223,207 of NW_028301715.1, read as the reverse complement.
TAAAGTAAGATACTAGGTCGTATTAAGTAAAACATTTACCAAAAAAAATAATAAGTTTGTACCTAACTAAAAACATTTCAATACAAATTATTATGAGCTGACTCAAATTTGGGTAAAACAATTTGTGCTTTCTACATCCATTTACTTATTTATATTTTGAATATGAAATAATAATACCTATTGAATTTTATAATATTTATTTTTTAAATTAAAACTGTTTTATAATAATTGAACTAGCAATAACTTATCATACACATAAGCTTTAAAAAAGTGTATTAAATACCTAAATCAATTAATTAGGTACCTGCAAAATTATAAATATTTAGGTGTTTTTACTTGGTATTAGATTATCTATAAACATAACAATATATAGGTTTTTTATTGATTAATCATAGGAAAATGTTATAAATTTAAACATAGTTTGGCAATTGCACTAGTCGATATCAATGTATATTCTATAATACTGTACTCAATGGTAATTGGTAGTAGAAAGTTATACACTACAAGTTATTAGCATACCTAATTAATAATTAACTTATCATCAGTTCATGTTTGTATTTTTTATGATTCATAATAATTTTGCTATTTTTATAAGATATTTAAATTTTTTTAATATTACTTCTATTAAATTCTTTAAAAGATTTTATTTTATTTTGAATTTTAACATACCTACTATTGTTTGTATTCCTACATAATATAGCTAGCAATTCATTTTTGAAATATGGTTTAAGTAAATATTATTTACAACTATTTTATATCTGATCTAAATTCAAATGATTAGATATGCCTAAATTTACTTATAAATTTATAACGTACCTATTCATTTTTACTCTAACTAGTTTAACTATGGTTTAAACATAGTGGGAAGGTGTAGAGGTGCCAACATAATATATTTTATCCCTATCAATTATTATTGGTTCTTAATCTGTGATTTAAGTGTTCATATAATGTATATCATCTAATGCAGGGACACAGACAACCTCACCCTCTTCTGGTGGCTGTGTGCATATTGTATAACTATATTATCCAACATTACCTAAAACCAGTAAAACTCAAACTTTGTTAATGATTCCATATTCCTAGTACCTATCTACCTAGATAATTTTTAATAACAATAATTAATCATCTACTTATGTAAGAAGATATTGTTTATTTGATATATTTTGTGGAGATTTTTTAGAGGTACCTAATTAAATTGTTTAAAAATAATTAAATATAATATATACCTATTCAGGTTGCCTAATTTTAATGTTATGATTCTAGGAAAGGATAAAATGGTGTTAGTGGTCGGGGCTCGCGGTCCTGGGCACGGATGGCGGCCCCAATGAGAGAGGAGCTGGGTGGGGCGGTGGCGGCGTCCACAGATAGTGTTGGAAGTGGCAATGGAAACAACAACAATACCAGCAGTAATGCAAATTTTGAGTATGACGACAATGAATGGGATATTGGTATAGGCGATTTAATTATCGACTTAGACGCAGATATTGAAAAAACAGGATCAACATCTACAACTACAACTAGTGAAGCCCTTGGTGTTACCAATAGTGCGGCTACAACAGTCGGTTTAACGGCTGGTAGTGGAGCCATGTCAGGAGCAGCTGCCACTGCACCCACAGCCACTACAGCTGGCAGCAATAAAGCTACTGTTGAGCATTCAGCTACTGTTGATAAAGGATTAAAAATGAAAATCAAACGAACAAAAACAGGGACTAAGAGCTTTGAAGCTAAACATGAAATCGTCAAGCCTGGCGAACAAAATGGGTCTTTAGCTTCCACCCAATCTCAGTCAAGTGGCAGTGCCTCTTCAAACGATTCATCTGGATCTTCCGCTGAATCTAAACAAACTGGTATACATATTTTTTAACTTAATTATTTTTAATTAGTTAAAAACAACTAAACTATCATTTGAAATTATATTTTTTGTTAAGGTAAACATTCCAGTACATCTAGTACCATTTGTACTACTCCTTCAACCAATACTACTTCAACTGTAAGTTCAGTTAAACGTGGATCAAGCAGTCATCGAAGAGATAAAACAAAAGACAAACAACACAGTTCATCTACAAGTGGTGATAAGTGTCATAAAGTAAATACTAGTTTATCTTCTGAACTTAATGGTCGAGGTCCTGTTAGTCAATCAGCTCCTAGAACCAGCACTTTCCCAGCTTTATCAAGCAATACACAGTCACCTAATGTACCGGGTCCTGGACCACCGGTTGGAGAAGCAGGAACTTCAACATCTTCAAGTGTGACCAATGGTCCGGAGCAAATTGTATCACCCCCAGTAGTTACAATGGAAAATTCCCAAACTACTACAAAGTCTTCTGCAGCATTGTCTACCTTATCAAAACCTCTGCAATCTACCTCACCACCCCCAACCAACAAAATAAAGACTGCTAATAGTTCAACTTCTGCTTCCCTAACAGAGCAAAAGGTATATAAATATTTTTATATATACTTATATAATATAAATTTTGCAATCTTGAGTATTTTTAAATGAAAAATAATATTTATACCTACATTTTATAACCCTTGTTATATTGTATGAAAAAAAATTAAATAATTAAAAACGTGAGTTCAACTAACTTTATTCAACAATTTATATTTGTCTAAGTAAAAAAAAAAAAATTATTGTTTGATATTCAACATTTCAAACAGACAAATTTCTATGTTTAAATTTAATTATAACTTTGTTTTGACATTTTTTAATATGTATTACTTATTTACTCATAATACATTTTCAGGAAACAGCTGATGCCTGTGTTGGTACTAGCATCAGTGTTGGAACTGTAACAGAGCCAGATTGTTTTGGACCATGTGAACCTGGAACACATGTTAATTTAGAGGGAATTGTATGGAATGAAATTGAAGGTAAATAGAAAAATAAATAAATGCACATTAATTGTTTACTTAACATTAATTTAACATATTAAATTATTTTAGTTCCAATTTTAAAATAAAATAGAATATGTATGTATTTATTTTTCATTAATTAATAATTATAGGTGTGCTTGTTGTAAATGTAACATGGCGAGGAAAAACTTATATAGGCACATTATTAGACTGTACTCGACATGATTGGGCTCCTCCTAGGTAATTAAAAAATAAATCATTTTCCTGTTTTGTGTAATCTTTTACTTTTGTTAAATTAATAATAGCAAATGTATATTATGATTTATTTCAGGTTTTCTGAAGCATCTGCTGGAGAACCAGAATGTCGTTTACCTCAAAAAGGACGAGGGAAAAGAGGTCGTGCTAGTTTAACTGCTAGTCCCAGTAGCGATTTGGTGAATTTTACTGAAACCAGATCTTCAGTTCATAGTAAACTTCGAAGTAATGGTACAAATAAATGTAATAGCAGTAATAATTCAAGTAGAAGGGGAACTTCGTCTCCCACCCCGTCATCATTTGCTCCACCACGTTCAGATTCTAACAGCTCTAATAAGAGGAAGAAGCCCCCTGGTTCTGAAGATGAAGCTTCAGGGAAAAAAATAAAAGCAGAGCCAGCAAGTCCACCACCTATGTCACCTACTATGTTAGATTGTCCTGAACCAAATTGTTCTAAAAAGTATAAAAATGCAAATGGTTTAAGATATCATCAATCGCATGCACATGGTGCTGCTTTGGATGATGAAGATGCTGACACTAAAGAATCTGGTGGTGCAAGCACTTCTGAAAATGAAGATGATACTAGTCCTGTTTCTGTGAGTAATTCTGGTATCCAAGATAATCTTAAAGAAGAGCAGCCTATTGTCATCAGCCAACCAATTGAACAACCACAACTTTCTACAACTCCTCCAGTGACTGAAGTGGATCCTCCAGCTCCAATACAATCTCCTCCTCTTTTAGTTACAAAACCAAGTGTTCTGAGGTTTGGCCTCTCTGGGAATGAAGAGACTAATGTTGTTACCCCTACATTGACCGCTCCTAAAACAGTTCTATCAGTTCCTGTTGTTCAGCCAGCTCCTACTCCACCACCATTGCTACAGCCAGCAACTCCTTTGCAAGCAATTGCTCCTACTTCTCAATCGCCTCAACCCCAACCACCAATTTTACATGTACAAAGTCCAGCATCACAGCAGTTACCTACACCTCCACAAATTCAACCTTTAGCATTAAATCAGCCACAAGTTCAAAAAGTACCACAGTTCAAAGTAAAGCCAGCATCTGCTCTAATGCCCACTGAAGACAGTATGAAAGGCAATAAAGATATTAAAAATAAAGCTGCAATGCCATCATCACATAAAAAGAAAAATCGTAAATCACCAGCTAGTAGTCCAAGACCATTTTCTATTGATCAACCACAATTTGACAGCTCAAACTGTAGCCGTGAAGATGTACAAAGTCCTGCATATTCTGACATCTCAGATGATACTGCACCAATTCTTGAAGTTGAGATGAATGATAGTATGAATAAACAAAAATTATCCACTGCCGATAAAAAGCCAGAACCAAACACTTCACATTCTCCTCATCCTATCCAGCCATATAATATGTACCCATCATATTATGGTCAACCACCTTATTTGATTTCTTCTGTACAACCAAATGACACATCCAAACCAATTAAAGAAGGTGAAAAAATTAACCAACATTCACAAGATTTAAAAATGTCGTCTTCAACGGGAGATAAAGATAATAAAAAAGATTTACAATCAAATCAAGCTGCTGAATATCAGCAACAAAAGCTTTTACAACAATATTTTAATTACGATTCCTATGTTCAAAATTATCCTTATAATATTGGAGCAGGTTATCCAATGTCTATGGTACAAGATAAAGAAATGAAGCCCGATGATAAAAATCATCAACCTTCAATGCCTGGTACTTTGAGTGTTCCTCAGCCTAATAAATTAAAAACTGATCAAATAGTACCCAAAGAAAAACCTCCCCATCAAAACGAAAATCATCAAATTATGAAAGAAAGTATTGAAATGAAGTCACAAATGAATTCAGCTTATATGTTTTCACGTCAACAGCAGCAGCAGCAACAACAACAACAGCAACAACAGCAGCAGCAACAACAACAACAGCAGCAACAGCAACAACAACAACAGCAGCAGCAGCAGCAACAACAGCAGCAGCAAGATGATGTAAGGCGTTATTATGTATATCCAGATCAAAGACGGAAGGATCATAGTTCTAGTGATCATTCACATACAAAATCAAATACACCAACTAAGCATTCTATGGGCACAAACTCAATACACAAACATAAAGAAAAACATGAAGACAAAAAAGATGATAAAATTTGTAAAAGTTCTTCTCATATATCAGAAGGAGTTAAGCCTACAATGGAAACACAAGGACCACCTCCACCTCCTACGTCTTCATATGCTTATATACACCCAGGTTTTATGCAGTCACCTCATTTTGCTGGCGCTTTGGCTTTTGATCCCATGTACAGGAGTGCAATGAATCCTATGTTGGTGCCTGGACCTTATGGCAATACGCCACCACCCCCTTATTTACATCCTCAGCTACATGCTCAAATGCAACGGTATCATGCACCTGAAGATCTCTCACGACCAGCTGTTTCTACACAGTCGTCAACTCCTTCCCAACCACCATCTGGGCCTAAGGCGGCTCTTGATCTCCTACAACATCATGCTAGTCAATATTACTCTTCGCATAAGATACATGAATTACAAGAACGTGCCATTAAGTCGCCTACACCTAAACCGAATGCACAATCGGGATTAACGCCAGCTCCATCACCAGGAACTAGGCAATCTCCATCTTTAACGTCAACTGGCATTGTACCATCTGCCACTGAACGAACTACGTCTACTGGTCCTCCTTCGTCTACCCAATCTTCTGGTAAATCTGGATCAACCGGTGATCCAAAAGACTGCCGTTCACCACCTCCTCAAAGGCATGTACATACACATCATCATACACATGTAGGTCTTGGATATCCATTATACCCAGCGCCTTACACGGGCAAGCCTATATAATAATTGTGTGTAATTGATGTCCCAACATTACTGTTCATCAATAAACATATTTTTTTATTGTATTGGAATTTTTTGCGGGACAAATTGACTCAATGCACTCTTATTTTAATTCTCATTAAGATAATGCTTAACTATCTTAAGTTGTAATCTTATTTAAGAATCTTTTTTCTATTTTAAAGCTACTGTTTTAATCACTTTTGCCTAATTTATTATGTCTATGGCTTTATTGGTCAGACTATCTTTTGTTCCAGTGTTGAAAAAGGTAAAAAAATATTTTGCTTTAAATAGAAGCATTTGATAATAATTAACAACTGTTATTGTTGTTAATAATAAAGCATATTATATGTATGCTTCCTTATAAGTTTAAGGTTAACTTTAGATACAGGAATGCCATTAAACAGTAGCGTCCTTCTATAAATTCATATTTGACACAAAATTAAACATTTTTACTATTCATTAAAATATGATAGTAAAAGTAAATACTACAACTATATTTGTTAGTAGTTATTTCATAACAATTTGCACAATTCATGTAAAATATGATTTTTGTGTGGACAAGTCTGATCAAATCTAATAATGGTTTACCTTAGTTCCATTGGCAAATCATAATTTGATTTTATTACATTTATTATTATTTTATACTATTATAAATATCATTTTTATTTTTATAACTAATTATTATTATTATTTTTGTAATATTTTAATTATAATTAAAAAATTGACGGGTTCTTCGTATAATTTTGGAGTGGTCATTATATATCTAATTAGTCTTAGGGAATAAAATAATTAATATTATTTGATTGGCATATTTAAATTGTATTTTATTAATTTCTTCTACCTTACACTTGGATTTTTTTCAGCAGTTTTCCAATAAATTTGTTTCACTTAATTCAAAGGCTGTGATTTCGAATCGAGGCGAAAGATTTGGTTTTTAAGTCTTTAGGTGTACACATTCTTAGAGAACATACGTGTTTTTTTTTTTGTAAATTTTTATGTAATTATGTATAAATGTCAGATATGTATTAATTTAATTTGTAATAGTTTTATATTAATTTTAATTAATTAAAAAGGTACATATATTTCATATATTACATAAATTGCCCAATTGTACATAAATAAGATGTGAAGAAAAATCACACTGTGAATATGCTAGGCTTTTTCTAGGCAATCTTTATTAATGATGATATATTATTTATTATGACTACATATATTAAATGTAAATATTTTATGTGGGATTTTTTGTACTATAGTTGGAAAATATATTTTAGTATTTTTTGATTATTAGGTGAATAAATTTATATTATTATTATTGTACACTTAATATATAGAAACCTAACTAGTATATTTTTTTTTAATTAATTATTTTTAAAGACTACAACAATGTTGTTTTTTTGTCTGTTGATGATAAAAGACTGCACATTGAAAAAGTAAAAAAAAAAAATTGATATTAGAAATGACTTAAATTATTTTGTTTAGTATATACCTAAATTGTGTTATCTATAAATCTATAAAATTATATTTATTGACTGTAATTACTAATTAGTTATTAAAATTTAAAACATGTCCTTATTTATTCATGTTAGAATTCAGTTTTTTTAAAATTTATAGTTATCATTCGTCATTTATTTTATCAAACAAAATTTTATTGTTTAATAAATAATAATAGTTAGGCTCTAAAACTTAAGGTTATAGTCCTTCAAATTGTCTTAGGACATCATAAACTCAATTTGAGAAGATTCAATGGAATTCAAAATATTCAAAAATTATGCTTAATATGTATAATTTGTTGCTTTATTTATTTTTATTTTTTATTCACTGTTTAAGCATTACCATAGGCATAAGAAATTCATCAAAACTAAAATTTGCAATACATTTTACTATTTTAGTAAACTAATGTTCAATTAGATGGATTAAATTATAAAAGTAATTTTCTTTTTTTTAATATACATATATATTATTTATTTTATTGATACAAGTACCCAAATATATTTGTGAATGTAAAATTATCTAAAATATCATTTTTTTAAACTAAATATTTGGTAAATTTATAAGACCATGTAACCTAGTCCTCAACTAAACAATATTTAAAATATTTGTATTGCATATAACCAAATAAATTACAATAACTATGTAATGTTTTAAATACAGTTTAAATTGACAAATTGCATAGCCCTTTCAGCTTTTAGTAGAGTTAAATTTGTTTGCAAGCCGAATATCAGTGGGTGAACTTTAGGAAATAATACCATGTCTAAAGTAATTGAAATCCCAAAATTTCTCAAGACTATTCTCAATAAATATATGTACAAGTAAAATAATTTGAACCAGTATTTTGGTGGAAAATGTATGCAAAGTATGCAAATAACGTTGAAGTTTATAAAAGTAAATTGAATTTACAATGTTCATGTGCAAGTAACAGTTCCACAAGGGAGAAAACAATGATACCAATAATAGTTACAGAAAAAATCAAAGAATAATCCAGTTTTTGTTGATTCTTCCTAATGTAGCGAGCCGTGACTAACTCCATATAAAGTAGTGATATCATATGTCTTAAATGATTCCAGTAATTTAACAATAATAAAAATGCCTATAAGTCGTTTGGAGCCATGGCTATGATTATAATAATAATAATCAGTGAATGTCCGTGAAAGTTGCGCGAAAATATATATATCAATAGTCATATGAATAATTGTTGAAATAGACCATGTAGGAATACTGTGTTTTGTGTAAACGGATACTCTTTATCTCTGTATTAATATATATATATGCAAAGGAATATACGTGTTGGCCTTCTATGGCATAATGGCAGGGATAGTGACCATTGATCAAATATTTGAGATATACTGAGAGGCTAACTCTCACCATCAACCAACTACTACTAGCATATAAGTCAAATCTCACAAGTGTACTTTATCTAAACCTTGTTCAGTTTCATTGTAAATGTATTAATTTTATGATGCTTCAGATTAATTTCTTAATTTTTTGTAATTGAATAACCAATATTATCATAACAAGAAATCTTAGGTTAAGAGTTATAATTATATTTAACATAGTTGAAGTACCACTAAATTTGTTAGAGTGGATTAGTTCAATTACTTTCAAATGTATTAATAACTAGTTATATGGTTGAATCATGGATAATGCCCCTCTCCCCCATAAAAAAAAATTGAAGGTGGATCCAGTTTCGTTTCAGATTTAAGCAATTCTTCTGCAAGTATCAATAATTAGTCTAAAAATGCTTCCTGCCTGTCACTTTAACTTTATTAGGTCTTATATAAAAAGTTTGGAAATATTGCTAGCAAATTTATAAAAATTATCATTACAAAATTAAAAATAAAAATCAACTATTATAACCAAAATAGAAAATCACAACATATTTATTAAAATTATAATTTTAGTTACAGAATAATCATGTTCAAATACAATAAATTTTACTTTAACAGATATGATTAGGAAAATGGAGCATAAATTTTCTATAAAATGTATAATTGCATAATCTATTTCAAGAATAATTATAAGTAGGTTTGTAGTAGTATTGAATTTGGATTGATTCAAAAATTATTTCTCCTCTGTACTCCTATTAAAGAGTAGTCCAATTTCAATAAAATTAAATCAGCCTTGTGGTTTAATTTAGAACTGATAGTATGCAGTTTACAGTTCATCTTTGCCATCTTTAAGATTTCCAGACCTATCAAATCCATTGAGTTCAACTGTAGCCTTAGATGCTATGTACTTGATAAAATCGTTTACTTCTCGGCCTCCCTAATATTAATAAATAATACATATTAATCAAATGTTGTTGTATAATTAAGATAGATCAATATTTAAATACCTCATAACGAATAGGCTTATTTTTGCTATCCTTGGGCAACCAATATAAGGTTGGGAATCCACGAACATCAAAAGTGGAAGGAACATCATTAGCAGTTGCGTCCATTTTTACCAAAGACACAGCTTCATCTTTTAACTAAAATTAATTTTAAACAATTAACCAACAATGATTCACACAGTTATATAATTATTAATTTTTCAAGATCAGTGAAACATTGTAAGCTACTATCTAATAAAAAAGTGTATGGCAATGGGGGGTTGTGCAAATAATATCACATTAAATATCAACTAGCATTAATAAATGGTGATGTAACCATAATATTATATACTCCTTCTTACACAAGATGACTTTGAGTAGGGATCAACTTTTGCACAGTTCGTTCAAACTACAAACTTTAATAAAAAAGTTTCAGTCATCAGCTTCTGAATCAAAAATCGACAGCGGGCAAAAATTGTTAAAAAGAAGCTTTAAGGTCGCCACACACTACAGCGGTGGCGGTAAAACTATGTCTCGCTTCATTTTGCCGAAACCGCCACCGCCACAGTGTGTGGCAACCTTAACTCGGTAACCTTAGTAAAATGGAAACTTGATTATTGTTGAAATAATAAAGTGAAGTGCATGCGAGTACAGCTATCTTCATATAAAACATAGAGTGCAGAAGCTTGTCACCCCAAGTTATTTTTAAATGTTACAGAGTATTTAAGTACTTAACTCGAATTACCAAATTACTAGGTATCATATTGATTAGAGTTGAATTCTTCGAAAGGAAACATGAAGAACACATATATTTTGTAAATATTATAAATGCATAAATACCTTTTCGGCAACTTGTTCATAGACTGGAGCTAAACTTTTACAATGGCCACACCATGGGGCATAGAATTCTACTAATGTGTCAACTCCGTTGTTGATAACTAAATCATCAAAGTTATTGGCAACAGCTACTTTTACTGGTGAAGTGTTATCTTCAGGAATTGGCTCAGATTTAATGTATGGCTCTAAGTTACCATTTTGGAAGTCTTTAACAAACTTTTCTAAATTTTCAACTCTACAAACAAGTTCAAACATTAGGTATTATTTTTATTTTATATAATATTATAATATTGTTTTCTATATAATATATTAAAATGACACAAGAGGAACCGAAAGAACACTATCAGAAAATCCATTGAACAACAAATGTGATAAGAATATAATTGCATTTGGAATATGTTTTATCTAAAATACAATATTTAAACAGGCAAATTCAAGTATTTTAAAAGATTAAGATAATCTTACTAATCTTAGATAGAAAATATTTAACAATTTGTTATAAAAAGTTGAAATTAACAGATTTCTGTCAATAAACGGTTGTTCTATACTAGTTTAACTATGATTATTACCATTATTAAACTTAGAAAGTTAGAATACACTTTTCAAATGTATTTATACTTTATAGTATATATTTCAGTTTACAAAATAAATAATGATAAAAAAAAACAAAGCACAAATAAACTTACGAGAACTCATCCTTCATTATGTACTTCTTGTTGTCCAGAGAACGTGCCAAAACTATTGGCTTATCATTAGATACAAATTCCAATCCATACTCATTAATTTCATGTTGGAAATCATCTTTGTTGTTAATAGCTAATGTAACATCTTTCACAGACTTGGCAACTTTCAATACTCTATTACGCCAGTAGTTTGTTCCTTTTGGGTTCTTAACATAATCAACAGCATAATAAACTCCAACATAAGGAGGTTTGAAACCTTCCATGTTTTCCTTTTGGCGGTGACCAACCAAACCATGACTAGATGCATTTAAAGAATAATTTACAACTTCGATCTCATTGAAAAAAGTGTTTGGATATTATTATTTATAAACTAAAAAGTTGTAATACTTACTAATTTGATGTAATCCAAGAATCAAGAGCAGATGTTGATTCTTCACCATCATAAACAACAAAATCGGGTTCAAATTTGTTACTTAAATGCTTAGGTCTATAGAGCACAACATTATTCCTAAATAGAAAAAAGAAAAATAGAATCAAACCAACATTTAAATGAAAGTATTAATTTATTACATGAAATCTAACTAATATACAATTATAAGCCCTAAAAAGCTTATGATTACCTACAATAATACAATTATTTTTAAAGGGTGTTGGAACTATCCTAATTCTCATATCGAAAATAATTATTCTTCTAATATAAAGATACAAGCAAATAAATTGAAGCAGAAACCTATTTTCCATCATAGGAAAATATTCACCTAAATGGACACTTCTTCCTCTCTAGTCCTGCTATGTTACTCTTTGAATGCAAACTAATTTGCTTAATACATTATTTATTCATTTATTATATATATAATGTACATAGATATAAACCATATTTTTTTTAGTTATGATAAACTAGATACTTGACTGAATTTCTAAGTAATATTTATCACTTACTTGTAATTATATTTCTCAATCACTGACTGTGAAGTGGTATGACCAAAGTTTACTTTTTCTCGTAATTTGTTTGCAAGTTGAATGAATTTGCCCTTGAGATCAGTTTCTGTTTCAAAGAATCCAACAACCACCACTTCATCTTTAGATAAGAAGTTCTTAATAATGTCTTCTGAAGATAAGTCTTTTGAACTTGGCCCAACTTGTGATTTCATGTACTTGACAATACCGGCTAACCACAAAATGAATAAATATTATATTTTTTAAATCAATATACAATTTAATTATTAAATACCAGAATCACGGGGTCCATTGTATTCTTTAGAAACTTCACCGTTTCGGAAAATTTTTAAAGTTGGATATCCAGAAACACCAAATTTATTACATACTTCTTTACCAGCTTCAGTACAATCCACCTTTAAATAATTTAAGTAAAATATAGTACAAACACAATTATTTAACGATAATATACCAGAAATTGGTGAATTATTTTTATGAAATTTAAATATACTATATATAATCAGAATGTACTTACAAGCAAAACGATTTAAGCTAGATAAAAACAATTCACTTTTTATAAATATACTGTTAAATAAAAATCTTAGTGTTTTAAGACTACGAAAATTCTAGTTTCGATAAAAGATTCTGATGAATGAGATACCCAAATAAAACTTATAAAATATATTGTAAAATATTTTCAAACAATGCATGTTTACCAAAATATAAAATGAAGTAAGTTGAGAGAATTACTTTGAAGAATGATTAAAAACTACTGTTCCAACTACTGGCATATGCGAGATTCTGATAAAAAGTCCGGTTTATTTATCATATATATATTTTTTTATTATTAGAATCAATATTAAAGGCACAATAAAAATAAAAATATGACATAATTTTTTGTCAATATAATGACAAATGAAATGCCAATTATGTCCAATTGCATTTTATACGCCTAAAGAGTTGAAATATGATTTGTCAAATTTAAAAATTAAATATTTTATCATACCCTATATCTTTTTTTACACTTCTTACTTAACCTCTTCTATCCTATATATCATATAAAAGTATAATATTGTGTACATAAACATATAATTATAAATCAATATATATATATAAACCGGACTTTTATAACACCAGACTTATATTCATAGATTCAGAATAATGAGTCCATTTGACTAACAAAGTTTAAATCTTTACTATGTGGTTTACAAAACAATAATTAATTTAGTATAAATGAAGGCAATAACTTCGCTTTAAATTGATAGCGTAAAGTATCTGTTGCTTTATAAACATTCATAATATATATACAGTCGAGTCTCGATAACTCGAATGTCAAGGGACATAAAAATAAATTCGACTTCTGTATTTTTATTTTTTTATTTTTTTAAAAATACAAAAAAATTTGATTTAGACATTATTTTTTATTTTTATTTTTTTTTATTAAAAGTATTATATGTATATTTATAAACTATAATTAAAATTAAAAAACTAAAAGCAAAAAATTCGGCCTTCTCCTTTAAAATTGGTCCATTTATTGGAATGTTTAAATCTCTACATTGAATAAACCAATTGAGTAAACTAACCTCTATATCGGAATACTCACAAATCTTCATTCTTTTCATGGACCCTTTATTAGTTTCGTATTTTTGTAAAATATCGTCTTTATTTTTCGGAATAATTGAAAGTGTACTGGGTGGAATATTAAATTGCTTGGCAATTTCATTTTTTTGTTTACCACTTTTTGTCACCTCACTTATAATGTTCATTTTTTCAGCAATTGTTAATGTAACAAATTTACATTTAAGAGACATAACTACAAATTGTACACGCTACACAGCAAAGATATACAGCAACTGCCGATTATTTTACAGCACAACAGTTGTACATACGATAATTTCATTTGTACAATTGTGATTGTAAACCAGTTATTCTAAAAATGCAAATGACTTCGAGTTATCCATGCTCAACTATTTTTATATTTGACTTATCGCGACAAATATTGCATTGAGTGTATAGGAATTTCCTAGGGACAAAAAAGAAATTCGAGTTATCGAGACTCGACTGTACTATTATTAATACAATTTAGTAATACTTCTATATTAATGACAAGGATATCAAACAAATTCTAGTATTCAGATAGGATTTTCAAATCATCAGCAGTAAATCAGATACAAAATACTGTATTGAAAAATTACCTTAGCCAATATAACAGGTGGATCTTCTTTCAGTAGACTCTTTGCCGCCTTCTCGAACTCGGGTTTTAATTTTTTACAGTGTCCACACCTAGATTCACAAAAAATAGTTATCAATTATAGATTAATTGAAATGTAACATCCGAGTACTGTAATCATATTAGGGCATATACACGTACCAAGGGGCATAGAACATTACCAAAGATGTGTCATACTCGGCTACCGACGAGTCAAAATCAGAGTCTGATAGATCGACAACAGAGTCAGCGAGTATGGAGTTTAATAGGAACCCGGAGAGCACGATCAATCCGTGCATCAACTTCATGGTTGGTGGAATGGAAAACACAACGAAATAGAAAAAAAAATCAACAGGAAAAATGAGGAAAACAATTGGTCGGCAACCGATTTTAACGAAATGAGCTTTAAACAACGAAAAAAAATCCGCCGGTATTTATGCAGTGGTCGCGTATGCACTTGTTCGTAATCGTAATTCACAATTGTGTTTTCGATGTATCCAATTTACTACGTGTTTCGTGTTACCGAATTGTACTTGGCGATTTCTAATTGGTCTACTCCATATATTGTCGGGGTTGGTCACACTAGTCGAACACGTACGGGCCGGCACAGAATATGGCCACAATGAAACTGACATGACGTCACATACCTTTAATTTATTAAAAATTGGTATTTTTGTCTTTCGGATTTCGGAAAGAATATAATAATATAAATCAAAATCAGTCGACATTCAATTATCTATTTAAATAATGTTGCTTACATGTTCAAATAATAATAAATTGTGTGAGAATTCTAATCTATAGTGTATTATTCTTATATATTTTTATATTATTTTTGTAGGACAAGTTACAATTATAATTTGAAAATAAAAAATCAATCTTTCGTATTATAATTCATAGATGTTAAAAAATGTAGAGTATTAAATTTTAAAATTGTATTATGTAATAAAGTTTAAAAGAAGAGACAAACATTTTCATGTTTGAATTCACGCGGTAATACAATTGCTATCATCGATAACGTTATCATTCATATTTAGACGTACGCAAGAATATTATTAATGTGTTTGTTGTAGCAGGGTAACAACAACAACACGATCCCGGCATGGTTCCCTCTCTTAACCTACCGGTAAAAACATTGGAAGTTCCTTTCACAATGATTGTCACTTCCACCCGGCACCCACCATCCTTAAAACATCTCCACAATCAAGCAATCATGATAGAAGCTGCTGCTGCTCAAGCCTAATGCAACGACCGTAAACAAGACCGTTACTGCGCATTGCGTTTGCGCCGGAGTGTTAGTGAGTTTAATTTTTAACGGAAAACTCTACCATATTACATTTCTTGTTTAAATATGTAATTATTTTTTAATAGTTTAATACTCTTTAAAGTGTTAAGTGTTGTGTTATGTGCCTTAGTATGTCTTATTACCAATTCTCTTAAGGAATTATTAATTAGTGTACTGTACTTTTCCGTAATCCGTTCACCGTTGTCTTTGCCGCTTACCCATCTATAGTACGTATTTAACTATCTTGCTCGTTATTCGGGATTGATGATAATAAAGTTTTTCACCGTCGTATATACGTTGAGTTGAGTCATTTTTTCATCATCAATAACTCATACAATAATGAATGTGTGAGCAATAATAATTGTTAATGCGCTGTCTATTTTAAATTGTTTCAATCTTGCCTACGTTTCTATCGTAATCTAGCTTTTTTATGACCATAGTAAGTTGTTACAAAATTAATATTGTTGGAAATTTGAATGTATAAAATATCGCATTCAACTGTTGGATGCAGCAGTTTAGATTTCACTGGACAAATTAAAGTTTTGTTTTAAATTAAACCAATTTCTAAATAAAATTTTGTGCTAGGTATTGTTATTTTAAATACCAAATTTATGAGTTTTACTAGTCCCTGTAATTTAGTGTGTATTTTGTAAACTTGCTTGATACCACATAATATAAACACTATGATATTGTGGACAACAACTCTGACTTGTAGGGTGTTATTGTCTACTCTACTGCAGACAGCTATCTATTTCAGGCTCTAAAATTGCATTTCAACTTATTTTACTGATTTATCGTACCTTCATTGAATGAATTGTTTTTCTTTGATTTATATTTAATTTATATTACTATTGTACTAGGTATGTTGCTTTAATTTAAAGATGTATCATAAATGTTTCAGTATTCAATATTGAAAAATGGATTGTCAATCAACAGATATATTTGAAATTTATAAGTTTTTCTCGTCATTGACAGAAAATGGTATTACAGAAATGGATAATGGTTTTCAGGTTAGTTACATAAATTAATCATATTTATTAAATCTGTATAGAGACCTAAAATCTAATGTAGTTAATCCTTGTTGTTATTAAGTATCTACCTAAGTAAAATTTTTACGTTTATTACAGGTACAATCATCAAAACTAGATGCTATTTATAATGAGTTATTACAATCAGCACAGAATGTGCCTGGAAAAAATGTATCCAAAAGACAATCAAGTATGTAGTAGACTTAATTCCGTATACACATATTGATTATTATTTAACTCTGAGTATTGAAATTTTCATTTAAATTGTTTAGGAACAAAAAATGATCAGGTTGGAGATCTCTTTGCTGCTGAACCAAATTTTCAACAACCTGCTGTTCCGCCAATTCGAAGAACTACAAGACAAGCTTCTATCGTATGTATAACTAATCACAATAATGAATGCCGGAAAAAACAAATTATTTAACACTAAATTCACTATTTATGTTTTACGTATTATGTTATTTGTTTGTTTTACCGGTGAATGTTACATTATAATATAATTTAAAAAAATACAAATCACAAATTTAAAAATACAAATCTAATCACATTTCATCCATCCTTATGCTAGATAGAAATACATCAATACTTAATTCTCCCCTAGTAATTTGTTCGCATGCATTTTTTATGTTCATACGTATAAGTAATGGTTTTTTTGCACTTAACCATAGGTATCTCTTAGATGAAGTAAAAATAATATTTATTTCGTAATAGAACATAATTGAATACCATCATTATTTATATTAATTTTAATTATAAATACTGTTTAAAGTTCATTTAAGTCAACTAATGTTTTTCTTTTACCATACATATGTTTAAAGTTTGTATCAGTGTGATATAATCAATAAGTTGTTAATATATATTTGAACACTTATAGATTGCATCAGATAAAATAAAAGGCATAAGAGAATCCTCAACCATCAGCAGCTCTGGACCTTCTACAAGTAATAACTGATTTATAAATATTTTGTTGTTTATCAAAAATATTAGCATTCTTGTTTTAAATTGTATCCTACTTACTCTTAATAAATCAATTAGTTAAGCTTTAAGTTAAAAGTAATATGCTTTAATATATATACCTAATATCATTAATTATAAATACTATTTCTAACTGTGGTAAAAATAAAATTTGTACCACAGTTGGCAATCCATAGAATTTGTATTATTATTATTTAAATAAATAAGTCTTGGCATCTAATGGCCATTGGCATACAAGGAGTTTTAAGGTTAAAAATTGTTTAGGAAATAGTATTTGCATAAACAAATCAGTTTATAAACTATTTATAAGATTGGTATTATTAGTCATTATGTAACTTATCGTATCAGGATGGAAGGTTTCCAACATATATATTTGATACCCTAGCTTCTCATTTGTCCATTTCACAGGAACTTCATTCAGATATAATGCATTTGATTGATAGGAGTGTACTGCAACCATAGAATTTAAAATCAATACTATTATGTATATTTAATATAATAATTACTTTTTAATAAGTTGAAAATATTTTTGGATTTCTACTTTAATTATTATCTTGATTGTATTTTAGGAGCCAGCCGAGCAAGAGCTTTATCTACTTTTATGGATATAGCTTCTATTGCTTGTCCAACAGCAAATTCAACTTTCGTAGTCGATAAAAAGGTTATGAGAAACTTTGAAGAACCTGTATCTCCTGGGATGTTTTCTCCTGATATTAGAACCCACATAAAGGAAGCTAATGCCAATAAAACTTATGATTTGACTAAAAGATTGTCTGCAAGAAATCCAACAAAAAAATTAGGAATAATTGTTGATTTACCTGAAGAATCTCCAATTAGTACTGAAAATTTTAATTCTAAACAATCTGAAACATTAGTCAAAATTAACTCTAAGAAAAAAAGGTATACAATTTTTTTTTAATATTCAAAAACATAAGTTATTATCTTCCTTATTTTTTATATTCACATAATTTGCAGTTTTGAGTCTCAAATTAAGAATAAAAAGCGTGAAAAATTAGAAGATATCGATGTTAATGTAGAGGAAAAATCGCTTATGACCAGAACAATGAAAAGAAAACTTCAAGAAGAAAATAATATTGACGCAAAAAAAACTAATGTATTATATGTGCCATTAGAAAAACAAATATCAACGCCAGGAAAATTATTAGAAGATCTTCAAACACAAACTCCTCATCAAATCAGAGAAAATGAAGCTGAAAAAAGAAAAGAATTATATCTTAAATCCAAAGCTGATCAAAGGTATTCAGTATTATTAATTTTGATTGATAGTTTGTTTGTCTTGATTATAAATTGCTTAAAAATGTATTATTGATACTGTGGATAACATTTTTAAACATCTTGATTTTTTCATGTATAGATTTTACTTGTTTTAAATTCTTTTTAACTCAACTAACGAGAGAACATTGATTATGTTCTTACATAAAAGTTTGATAATATGTCTAATCTCTCTCAGCCAACCATATACAATTAGAACTTTTGGTGTACATTCTAGTATATTATATCATGCTTTAGTAAGACGGATACAATATAAATGAGTACGAAAACACTATATTCTTTAATTGTTGAAACTTGAAACATTCCATTATAATTAATTTGATCTAAAATTTTTAATAATTTGTTATTTTGGTATAGACCTTTTTATTATGTAGGTGATGTTGTTACAATTTCTGATTGTAGAAGATGGTTAGCATTTAGTTTTGAAGTTGATTATTAATGCTTATATTATTACATTCTAACGCATATTCAACTACTAATTATTTTTGTTCAATTGTCCAAAGAAAATTTGATGATCAACATTTAAGAGCTGCTAAACAAAGAGAAGAACAAATGAAACGCGCTGAAGAAAGAATTAAAAAAGCTGCTGAAGAGAAGAAGAAAAAAGAAGAAAAACAAAAAGAAAAAGAAACAATGATGAAAGAAGAAGCATTAAAGAAACAAAAGCTTGCTGAACTTCGATTAGCTGAGATTAATGCTAAGCGTAAACTAGCTGAAGAAGCAAAACATTTAAAAATAGTAATAAATTATTTTATGATACATTTTTACTTTGTATTTGTAATTTTACTGAAAAAAACTTAATATGATTATTACAGCAAAAACTTGAAATGAATCGCATTTTGAAAGAAAATGAATTAAAAAAGAAAAATGAAACAAAGTAAGAAAACATTTATATTTTTTAAAAATTGATAATTGCATTTGGTTTAATTTTAAATGCTAATCAAGTATACAATTGTTGGCTAATTAATTTACATATTAAATTATTAACAGACCAGAAAAAAGTAAATCAGTAATTCGTCCTAAAGCATTAACTTCAAATATAACTACTTCATCAGCCACAAAATCAGCAACATTACCAAAATCAAAAGTAAGCTGGTTTCTTTTTAAAATTAAATACATTCTTTTTTGGTTTCTCAGAATTAGAATAAAAAAAAATTAATAATCCATTTCCTTACTTAACATTATCTTTCCACACATTATTACGTATTACTCATAATATTTAATTTTATAGATTAGTTTATCATATTAGGAGTAATGTTCTTACATTATTGCATTATAAATATGTTATGTATTTTTTTGTATTTTTTTTCAATCTATTACAAAATAGAATACTCAGAAAAATTAATGGAATAAATATACAATAAAATGACAGCTTAGACAAACTGTGGAGGTAAAACAATATGATAAAAATTAATTAAGATAGTAGATCACAACAACCCTATCTTTTAAGTCTTTAAATTGGATTGCCTTGGACAGATGATAGAATGGAGATTAAGGATATTTATAGTGATCTGAGCAACTTAATACTTTTGTAGTTATTTTTGGTTAATTCAGAAACATACAGTATTTTAAGATCAGTGTGAAGAATGTTGTTTGAAACATAGAATAGTGCTTTCAAAATTGTATGTAGAACTTTAGATTGGAATCTTCGTATCCAGTTGATGTTGGATATTTTGACAGTGCATCATAATTGTATTCTACTTGTCCAGATTTTTTGTTTTTTTTTTTTTTTTAAATCTGTTTAACTTTAAAATGAAAATGGTGGTTTGGTTGAGTTGATACACATATGGTATTGTTGAGTTATTCTAATTAATACCTACATTAATTTAAGCTAAATTTTTATTGTTTTATCTTGTAATTTTCTTAATTGTCTATTAAAGATTGATAACAAAAATGATTATGGGTTAAATGACGTTTCTGCTCGTGATTCTTCTGAAGATGAATCTGGACCCAAAAAACCTGTTCCAAACTGGGCAAAACGTATGTATATTATATACTAAAATATATAACTAGTATAGCATAATAAACTAATTATTATGAATTAAAAAATTATCTTTAGGAGAAAATAGAAAAGCTGTACTTGAACTTCAATATCATGTCGATTCTAAAGAAAGGGACTTATTTTTTAACTGTCCAAAAAGTATGAGTCTTAAAGAAATGTTCAAAGGCTGGAATATTCGTGATAAACAACGTACATCGAGTGCTGTTTGGAATACACCTCCTCGTTATAGTGAATATATTCGCAAATATTAATTTACTTGTATTAATTGAGTAAGATAAGATTTTTGGAAGATTTTTTTTTTTAAATATTAATTTTTTTGTTTTTGTAATTATTATTACTTGTATTAAAATGTATTAGTTAACACTTATTGGTTTTTTTTAATAATGTATACAATATTAATATAGATAAAATTTGAATACTTTAATTGTCTAACTATACTCAATTTTAACTTAAATACATTATTTTTAATGATTTTAAATGTAAAAATATAAATTAATTTTTAATAATTCTTAGGAATTTCAATACATATATTTAAGCTTAAAGGACCATCATAATCAGAATGGTGGATATTTATAATTATTTTTTTGTGGTAGCAGTTTTAAATAATATTTTTTCAAAGTAATACTATTAAAACTAACAAAAATTTTATCATGAATCATACTATATATATTAGATAGGAACTTATCCATCCATGCTGGCGCTAATAATCGCAGTTGACAATCAATAATTTTAAAATAACAATCCTTATTATTATGATACCTGTAACATTCATGTTGGTGTTTATTTTTTAATTAAACTAATTAATTTATTATACAATTCTGATACCTATATCATAAGAATATGTATATATTATGTATTAGCGTCTAGTTTTCTAGCAAATTTCATTTGAGGAAAAATGAACAAATATTACAGCACTATATCGATGTATGTTGGTTTCATTTCATTGGCAAATCGACATTAGTGTACCTTGTTTTGTTTAATTCTACCTATATTAAAAACTGCTCTTCAGATTGGGTATATAATTCAGATTATTTTCAAACTGGATCAAGCTATAAATACTCAAAACTTTCCTAATACATTTTTATCTAAGTTTGAATGTTTTTTAAAATTTTCAGTTTTTGTTTTTTAATTCTAAATAACCTAATTTTCTGTTAAACTGCTGAGTGCCAATTAGTATCTATAACATTTATTTTAATAATGAATTTTAGTATTTATAATTTTATGATAAAAACATTTATTTTGTCATATTATTTCTAATTAATTTTTTCTATTAGTTATATTTCTTGTAATACACTATGTTAACCACGGCTCGTATATCCTATATATTATGTTGTATATATATAAATAAAATATACTGTTTGTATATTTCTTATTTTATTATACATTCTGTGCTCTAATGACTGAAATTCTTATTTTTTTTTCCAAAAAATTAAGGTTATCACTTTTTAGTTATTTTTATTATCTAACATACTTGAAACATTTAATCAAATTATCAATTATTCGATATAATTTGTCTGTGGTCAACCATAATTTGTTCTGTATACCGATTACGGATTAATTAATATATGGTATACTTAACAAAATGTTTTCAACGAGCTGATTTTAAATTTATATTTTAGACTGAAATAACCATCTTTTAACTTCTACTCTAACCTAAGTTAGTATTTTTTACCAAACCTATCTTCGTACTTAATTTTTGTATTTAAGTTTTACTATTAACTATTACTAACTTGCCTAGCTTTTGTAATATGTAATCTGCAGTGACAACCCTATAAATAAACAAACCAAAATATTCTTTACTTCTTGAGCAAAAATAGATGCATGTATGAGCTAATGCTAACTATTAAGTCAAAACTTATCGAAGCTCTATTTATTTCCTGTATTAATGCCACAATTTATTTTTTATTACTTTTTTATCTTAACTGGATCATGTGGGATATGGATTACCTGTAAAAATATACTCTAGTCATTGCCAATTGGACATAAATTGTATGAGAATCAAGGATAAAAAGCTCACTGAAAAACGCTTAGTTGTTTTAACTTCTGATTTTATTCGACATTAATTATAGTTCAAAAACATTTTACAAGTTAAGATTTTTTTACTAAATGTACTTAATATAAATTATACAATTTTTAAAAATCTATAATAGAACAATAAAGAAGCAACTTGTATGTATAACTACATAGATATATCTATCACTATTAATAATGTAGGTACTAAACAATATAAAGTAAGTAAATTGTACTTTGCTAAAAACAGTCAATATATCAAAAAAATGAAATTTATTAAAAGGTATAATATTCTCTAAAAGAAAAATTTCAAAATATTGCTATAAAACGTGTTTTGTATTTGTGATACAACCATTCTTCAAAATCATTGCAGTTCTAAACATATTATACATAATATCTTTTAATTTGTAGTTTAAATTTTTTACAGTTCAAATATTTATATAAATGTTTCCATTTAATATTAATAAATTAATCTTAAAAATAGATATTAGGTGGAATTTTGAGTTAATGTAACAAATGTATTATGTTATAATGGTCATAATTTATATAAGAATACTTAGGGGCTAGGACCTATAAGTATTAAACTTAAATATTGCATATTTTATAAAACATATTAATAAATTATACATAGTACGTAAGTACTTACATGGTGGCATGGAATCTTATTTCTGTGTATCTTTAAGGCAGGGCGTATTTAAGTTACCGATATTGTGTCGTATTATTATTACGATTAATATACCTTTTACAATAATTTAATATTTTCTTCTGCCATACAAATTATAATTATAAATTTATATATACACATTATTGTCCATGCAGTCTTCATTATTATTGCTGAAATCTTGTTGGTTCTCTTGCCATTCGAGAACACCACTCAATAGACGAATATACCTGTATAATAACCATGTTAAGTATTATTTTTAAATAAATATTAAAAGATTAAGTGAAATATACACTTATTTAAACTGTATTCTGAAAAATGTATATGTCATCAAAATATATAATATAAATGTTGTAGCCTCATATTATGCAGTGCTGTAGACACTAGAAAGAAATTTTATAAGAAGCCAAGTAGTGAGTTATTATAGTACAAAACAATTCTTAAAAATATTTTGGTAGTTTTAAATGTTTGTACAAATACATTTATATAATTTGTATGTTGTAAATGAGGGGTTTAAATTTAAACCCTATATTCCCTTCGCGTACCAATTTGGTCCTGTCTACTTGCATTTAAAAATTATAATTTTACCAAAAAAGGTTATATATACCGAGCAAGCTCACCACCATTTTTCATTTAATAAGATTAAATTATTTATTTATTTATTTTATTCAAATTCAAATTTTTTTAATTTTTAAATATACCTATCCTTAAATATCACATATTCAAATTCTTAAAAATGTCTTTACTCTTTACTAATAAGAGGTATCCTGTGGCGATACAAACTTACCTATGTTTTCAAACAAGAACCAAACTTCTTTAGTATAATTTATTTAATGGACAATTTTTTTTTTAAATATTGATGATATTTGATATACTTTATTCAAAATTTGAATAAATAGTTTTTTGGTTTTCGGTGATTAAAATTTTTAAACTAAGGATACAAAGCCATACAAATGGTTTTACTAACATATAAAATAGATGTAAATAATGTAATATGGTATCTAATTATACTTTGACCATTTTTACAGATTAATATTAATTATTATTTATTTAAATGTTCAAATCATCTTATACCTTTTATCTTCCAAACCTATTAGGTATCATGAACATAGATGATGAACCTAACCTATTATCCTTCATTTCTTAACACAGAAAGTTAAATAGGTAACTCAAAATAGTCAAAACTATAGATACTCATTCGAATTTTGATTTTCAGAAAAATAAATAAAATAATCCTCTTAATAATTTACAACAGAAAATAGGGTGGCCATCATTTGAAAAATAAAAGTTTGAATCTCCACAGAAACACTTCAAGTATAAAGAGAATATTTAGATTTTAGGCTTTAATAGTAGGTATACCTACTATTATTCATTATAGGCGTGCTTATACGTGTGTGGCTATTGGTGATACTCGTTTGCGCACACTACACAATTTTTTACCTGTAAACTGACAACTCGTTTGCGTTCATCGAAAAACGTGAAAACCTGGTTAATACTAATTTTGACCTGAAAAATGACGTCTCGTTTGCGTACAGCTATTTAATTAGACTTTATTGTTACGTATGAGCAAATTTCGATAAGATACACGTAATTGATTAACTAGTGTGCGGTTCTAAAGAAGCATTACATTATTTACATTAAAATTAATAAAATAGTAAATACATTGGTAGGTATTATAGGTACCTGCAGGTTAAGTACTTGGGTAAAAATACTCAATAAAACACGTTCTTTTTCAAAATTGAGTATTGTGAAGACGAAATTACAGCCTACAATGAATCAATAACTACTATAAATGCGTTACTTGCGATACATGTTTCTTAAACAATATGTGGGTATAACTAATTAATTCAATTAATTATGACTAAGCTATTTTTTTTTAAACAAGGTTTTGTAAGACTGTAAGAGAATGGGTGGTAAAAATATATTTCGAAAATCAATTTGCATAGTTGCATTATTGGAGAAAAAAGGAAGTCATGCTTGATGAATCACCCAATATAGTTCTAAATACATCGTCTACATCTATATACGTTTACAACAGCCGATTAAATTTGAATTTATATATTTTGCAATCAAACTGAATTAAATTTGCCGTACATATAGGTACCTACTAATTTGATTAAATGTAGGTAAATTTTAAACGAATACCTATATATAGATAATAGATATATTTATTTATAGATAGGTATGTACCAAATGTTATCGTTATAAAATGTGTAGGTAACACATGATTTAAATGATATCTATAAACAATAATGAATGAATTTTCAAAAATATTGCAATCAAATTTTATGGTTTTCAGACTTCAGTTTATCACACTTAAGAACTAAATAACACTAATGCAATAATGTTAATCCAGTATAGGTAATAGATAGATTACACTATACTCTTTGAAATTGTACGTACAATAATTACTAATTAGTGCTATAATTAAAAATAACGTGGAAGATATTCCCAGTGACACATTAATTTTGTTACAAAGATAACGAGCCTATAAAATTAACTTATGCATAGTGCATATTGTATCGATAGCTTTACCCATATCTATACTGCTACATTTCATTGAGGATATGTTGAAAAATTATATAAAACAAATTAAAAGATTAAAAAAATGTAAATAGAATTTCAACGAGTAGTGTATTTTATTATCTATTATACCCATTGGATTAGAATTAATTAGGTATACCTATAAGCGTGGACAACTAAAAACCATACAACTTCACTGCATATTATGATGTGGAAAATTGATTTCAATGTTTTTTCCTCCATATTATTAAATATAAGCAATTATAAAACGGTTATTTTCAAAATTAGAAAAAAAAAATTATTTTTAGAGCAAGGTTAGAGGAATCACCGAACAAAAGTCTGGCGAAAAAAAGTCCGACGAACAAAAGTCCGGTTACAAAAGTCCCACGAAAAAAAGTCCGATGTCATAAAAGCCCCGCGAAAAAAATTCCGGCTTAAAGATACCCAATAAATCGAAAACAATGTAGTTATATTTTTATATTATTATTTTTATTATCTTTTTTATTAATTAAGTACCAAATAATTATAAATAAATTACAATGTTTTTTATATTTATACGAATAAATCCTTTTTTTAATTACCTTTTTAAGTGCTTTTTTTATTTTTAGTGCATATTTATCAGTTTACGGGTCATATATAAGCGCAGAACTGTACTAGAGCAGCTGTACCTAAAACTTATTCTTTATAATCTGGTGTACATAATTTTCGATAATAGTGGTTTACCCCTCGTAAATAAATAAACCGGACTTTTTTTCGCGGGACTTTTATGACATCGGACTTTTTTTCGTGGGACTTTTGTAACCGGACTTTTGTTCGTCGGACTTTCTTTCGCCGGACTTTTAGGTAGAATCCCAGGTTAGAGAGAGGCTATTATAGTCATACATAAACAAATTTAAAAGAACGGCGGCATACAACTCTGGGAAAATGCAAAATAATCAAACATCAACAAAATACAAACATTCCGAAATATAGCACTTCGTAAACTTTTAAATGCTCCCTACTATGTCTCACACGATTCTATATATTCTGACTTAAAACTAAAAACTGTTGACGAAGAAGCGAAAATTCTTTACCAACGTTTCCAAAATCGACTATTATCAAACCAAAACTCACTAATAAAAAATCTTGCTACACCCTCAATTCCCGGAAACCCCCCTCAGACGCCTAAAACGCAAATGGTGGCGGGAACTGCTATTCCTCACAAATTAAACCTACTAATAAATCGAAAAAAAAAGAGAAATAAAAAAAAAGTAAGCTTTGAGTGTCATTAATGGATGATTTCTCTATACATGCTAATTTATTACTATAATTTAAAATGTACTCTAAACACATATACTTATTATGCCGACAGGTATAGATTGTATATTTTCAAATAAAGAAAAAAAAAAGAAGAGAACATATCCACATCAAATTTTGAATTAGCTATTCAAATTGACATGATAGGTAGGTAACTAGGTAACCTAACATAATATTATAATATACTGATTGGATAGTTAATTGTATAAAAGATAAATTATTATTTATTTTATGTCATACTACCACCTACTTGATAGCCATTCTTAAAATTTCATTCTTCGATAATTTCTTATCGTGTGGGTGAGTGGGTACCAATTTACGAAGTTCTGCAAAGGCACCGGTAACGTTGTGTTGGCGCCAGCGTTCCCGAGAATTGGTTACAGTACATGGTTTTCGGGAATCTGGCACTGGGAATCGTCGGATCCCAGTCAATTGATTTACCGTCAACACATCTTCATCGCCGGACGTTAAGTCATCTGATGTTAAGTCGCATTCCTCGTCTGATCCAAACGGCATAACGATCCGAGACGAAGACGAATCATCTCTAGTATCATTCAATATTTGTTGGGTTTGTTGATTTTTTGGCATGATTGAAAAACTTAAATAAATCTGAACATAATACTAAATCACAAAATATTGATTGAATATCAGTATTATACTATTATGTTACTTATATATTTTTATCATAAAACATAATAAACGCATCTTATATTAAATTTTAATATGTTTATGACGTTTATGTGTATCTTAATTGCCGAGATAATAAAATTATTTTATGTTACAATCCAGGGGCGTATTTAGAAATGTCTTAAGGGAGGGGGGGAACAAGCAAAAAGTTCAAATTTGCGTACATGTGGCGTAGAGTTGTACAATTTCTCATATAATAAAAATAAGTATAAAATACGGCGAATGGGGGAGGCACGGGCCCCATGTGCCCCTCCCTTAAATACGCCCCAGTGACAATCTCAAAAAATAGATAAAAATTATCTAACGAATCACTAAAAGCGACTGTACATAAAACTAAAAAAGAAAATTACGATGTAATTTATAATATTGTCGTATACAATTAAAAATTTTCAAAATCAGTAAAAAAAAAAACTGAAATGTGTGTAATAATGTTTTTTTGTATATAAGAGAATTTCAATACTAGACACATATAATCAGTATGTAAACTTTACTTATTAATTTTATTAGTAAAAAATATATTTATAGTATTCAAAAATCAAAAAAAGTAGATTAGTTAAAAAATGTATGTTAAACTATCTATTTAAATCGGATTTTAGATTCTGAGCAGAGCGATGAATGTATTGATTTTACCATGATGTGTGTTTTTTTTTTGTGTGTGTCTGTCATCACGTTTTGGGGCAGTAAAAATGCTTCGCTTTTTGACTTCAGTGCCTCGTTCGATCAGAAAGTGAATCTAGTTGGTACTTTGGGGGGTCAAAAGTAAAAAAATCCTAATACTTTTCTAAATAATTGAGAAAAACAAACTAAAAATTAAGGGAAAAACGGGAAATTTTACGCACACTCATTTTTCGACAAAATCGATTTTGGTTTTTGATGTAACTTTAAAACAAATGACCATAGATACATGAAATTTTCACCTAATGTTTATATAAGTATATTCTATACACAATGCAATTTTCAAAAAATTTCGACTTAAGTTGAACTATTCATAGGCATTTGAAACTTTCGATCATTATTAGTTTTTTTTAAATTAATATTGATAAAAATTTATTTGTTAGGCAGAAAAGCTTGAAAATTTAATACAAGGCTCTTAACATATTGTTAAAATAGCAGTTGAAAAATAAAAGAAATTCATAGTCACAATTCTTTTTTATTAGCATTCAAAGTTTGAATTTTGACAAAATACGTAAAAATCACGAAAATTCACAAATTATTTAAAGCTAGAAATTCATAAAAAATTTTGTTTTTAAATCTAAGATTTGAAAATTTGATACAAGATTCCTTACAAGTTTTTCAATCTTTATCACAAATAAAAATTCCACCGGAAATTCAAATCAAATTTTTATGAGCATTTGAAATTTAAATTTTTACAACATTGGATTTTCAGTTTTAGCGATTTCCTTATTTTGGCGTAACTCTTTAACAAATGACCGCAGATACTTGAAATTTTGACTGAATGTTTATACAGGCGTTTTATATATTTGATAATTGTTTTGAGCTGTTTACTGAAATTTTAATTTTTCAACTTTTTTAGTTTTTTTTTTCTATAAATACGTAAAAATTACGGCAATGTTCAAATTATCTTAGATAGAAATTTATAAAAGATTTTCTTTTTAAATCTAAGATTTGTAAATTAAATACAAGGCTCCTAACATATTTTTACAATAGCAATAATTGCTATTGTAAAAATAATAATTAAAAATAATAATTGCTATTTCTTTTATTTTTCAATAATTGAAAAATAAAAGAAATGCGTAGTCACAATTTTTTTTTTACAAGCATTCAAAGTTTGAATTTTGACAACATATGTAAAAATCACGAAAATTCGCAAATTATTTCAAACTAGAAATTCATAAAAAATCTTCTTTTTAAATCTAAGATTTGAAAATTTTTAATAATCTATAATATATCCTAGACAGATAAACCGTCTTCGCTCAGAATCGTTTTTCGTATACAATGATATAATATCATTGGATTCAAATTTAATTCCATCCATTACAGTAACCCACTTGTAACCTACTGTACAGCAGAGCGACATCCACGACTTACCCGCCTTTTTTAATTTCTCTCTAAATAAATAATTGACGAGTGTGATATATCAAAACAATACAATACGATTTTATAAGTATAATAGTTTTATAGTTTATGGTATATATTATGTACTTAATAATAAATTACACGGTTATACATTATTCAGTTAAGGATTGTAAATACAAACTTGTTTTAGATTCTGAGTGAAACTGTGGAGCTGGAACGATGAGTATGTTGATGTGTTTTATTTTTGAGTATCAGTTATCGCAGTGTTATCACCTATTTTGGGACAGTAAAAATGATTTGATTTTCTACTTCAGTATCTTTTCTGGAAGGGAAAAAATTTAGTTGGTACTTTGTACTTTGGTCGAAAGTAAAAACTTTTTAAGTGGTTTTCAAAAGAGAATATGCCTTCGTGTATTACGTATCATATAGTGTAGTTTTTACTACACATATTATGTAAAACCATCGAAATTGTCAGAAAGGAAAAGGAAACACAAAAATAGTCGTCACCGACGTCACCCAGAAGAATCGAGTTGAATTTATTTTTGTAACATTAACGTAATAACGTATAGGTACCTATTATTGAATTGTTATAACGACTAACGAGAACTAGACGCCGATCGCTGCACCTTTTGCTAAAAACAGAATCAGGTTCTACATATTATTTTATTACATTATCATTATTATTCTTCAACCTTTTTAAATAAAATGGTTGTGCTTGTATAAAAATTCTAGTGCTGAAGACTCCTTCTTTAAGCTCTAGTTACGCCTGTATTGACAAACCGTATACAAGTTCAGAATGGCAGAATCCTTTTTCGTACAGATAAGTACAATGATTAAAATATATCATTAAATTAAAATTTGACACACCCATAACAGACTATACTGTGACCTATACAAACACATAATGCAGATATAATGATGCTTAACATTTAATGTTCATAAATAATATCACGACAATAATCACTTGCGTAGTTGCATACTTAGTAGTATAGGTACCTAAGTCAAAATAAGACAAAAGCTCAAAACAGTTTCTTTATAGTTTTATCTTTTATATTCAAACATTTTTTTTTTTTAATTATTGATTAGAACAAAAGTTATTTCATTTGTCAGAATGTTAGATCTCCGTGGAACACCGTGTATAGACTATACTCGTAATTATAATAGCTTTTTTTAATCCATGTTCGCACAAAATACTTATCATTTAAAATGTAATTCATAGCAACATTTAAAAAAATTGAATAATTTTTTCACTATAGATATTTTACATGCCTATTTCACAAGTTAGTTTTGGTAGGTACTTAAGAAGGCATACCAAAATAGTTAACTATCTATTTGCCCTATAAATTTATATAGGTAACGGAAATTTAAAATATAATTATGGTCAATTTACTGAACCTATTTTTGTTTTATAAATTAATAATAAATAATGTATAATTAAACTCACCCAAATAAAAATATTATTATACAATGCACTTCTTTCTTCAACGCACTTTAGGAAACAAGTATTAAGTATTTTGTCAAAGGGTAGAAATGCTTCCTGAAAAAGATAGGGGATAAATATTGTTAACGCCCTTTAATATTTCAATAACCAATGGCTAATGCCGACCTCCCACCCTTAAAATACATACCACCCATTTTGTTCACCCGATGCACTGCAGCCATGTTACTTAAACAGTTGATAATAATCTATTGAACTGTTTTTTTGTGATCAATGGTAGGTATTTATAGACTTATATAGCTGTATAGCTTACAATTTATAACAAACCATAATATAGTATATTTGTATTTTGTATGTACATAATATTGGTAGGTACGTAGGTGCCCACTATATAGTGTATTAAATTATCATAAATGTACCAATTATATGAGATCATGCGAGTATGGGTAAACGGTAATACATCATGCGTATAAATATAAACAATTTTAAAATTATGATTTATACGTAAATGGAATCGATATTATAGCAATATTATATATAGCCATATAAATTATTACTTTATAAAAACTGTATACTAGTAAGTATACTAAAATAATCGCGCAATAAGGTCACTCATGCACACGTAATTATCGTAAAGTAATGCACTAATATACGTACATATTGAAAAAGTTATGACGATATACAGCCCAATGCCCCAATATACATCATATTATGTATCTATAGATTGTAAATTATAATTATTTTAAATGACTAAAAAAAAAATCGACTGTGATTAAAATTAAATAATATTAAATCCTTATTAGCTCTCAAGATGTTATATATTATTGTGTATAAGTGTTACGTAACAACAGACGATATCCCTTTATAGGAGAAAGGTAAATATAATATATGCATTAATAAGCAAATAATCTTGCATACCTATATACAGGGCGATTTTTTTATCATGAACCACTCATTATTTCAAAAAGTATCAATGTTTTTGAAAATATTTTTTTACAAAGTTTCATGTTGTTAAAAAAACAACGTTTTTATAAAAAAATTATATTTTTTAATATTTTTTTATCCTTATAATTTTTTAAGTTTTTTACTTTTTTGAATGGCAACCTAGAGTTTTAATTTCATATTCCAAAGCAGAATATTTTTCTAAGTATTTTGATACGTAAAAGTCGAATTTTGGACGAGTAGTTTATGAGTTATAAGTATTTAAAGTTTAGATTGGCGGAGTGGAGTGGTACGGGGTTACCCCGCAAAATGTTTGTCCACTACTCCGCTTGTCTAAACTTTAAATACTTATAACTCATGAACTACTCGTCCAAAATTCGATTTTTACGTATCAAAATACTTAGAAAAATATTCTGCTTTGGAATATGAAATTAAAACTGTAGGTTGCCATTCAAAAAAGTAAAAAACTTAAAAAATTATAAGGATAAAAAATATTAAAAAATATAATTTTTTCATAAAAACGTTGTTTTTTTAACAATATGAAACTTTGTAAAAAAATATTTTAAAAAACATTGATACTTTTTGAAATAATGAGTGGTTCATGATAAAAAAATCACCCTGTATAGTTAAAGACGTCGTCTACCACTTGAACATTTAAGATTCACACAATATCAAGTACCCTATACTGGCTATACTTATAATATATTATACATCATATACTTTTTTACATAATATATAGATCAAATAAGATTTAATCGCGCGCGTATTCAATTTATATAACCCCGATGGCCCGATAACCTTATAGGTACTTATAAAAGATACATACATATAGGTAGGTACATATTATATATTGTTATGGTATTATGTATTCTAAACACTAAAATATATGATGTAGATTTCGCACTTCATAGATTATTATATTTACTTGAGATTTGGTTATTGTATAAGTATGTGTATATAATATATATATATATAGTTTATAGACCTGTAGTCAGTTAGAATTACATTTTATGAACATAATATACATATAGTTATTGACTATATAAGTGAATAAGTATAGGCTACATATAGTTTATACATGGACCGAATAATATTTCATATTATATAAGATTATAATATAAAATAGGGTAGTATATGGCCATCATATATACTATATAGTATACAGGGTGATTCTTTTAAGTGGGTACACTAATTATCTCGAAAAGTATTTACTTTTTTCAAAATATTTTTTACATGTTTTCAAGTTGTTAAAAAAACCAACGTTTTTTATCCTTATCATTTTTTAAGTTTTTTACTTTTTTGAATGCAACAGAGTTTTAATTTCATATTCCAAAGCAAAATATTTTTCTAAGTATTTTGATTCATAAAAATCGAATTTAGGGCTAGTAGTTTTTGAGTTATAAGTATTTAAAGTTTAGATTGGCAGAGTGGAGTGGTACGGGCGGCGGGTTACCTCACAAAATGTTTGTCCACTACCTACTCCGCTTGTCTTAACTTTAAATACATATAACTCATGAACTACTCGTTCTAAATTCGATTTTTGTGAATCAAAATACTTAGAAAAATATTCTGCTTTGGAATATGAAATTAAAACTCTATGTTGTCATTCAAAAAAGTAAAAACTTAAAAAATGATAAGGATTAAAAATATTGGTTTTTTAACAACTTGAAACCATGTAAAAAAATATTTTGAAAAAAGTAAATACTTTTCGAGATAATTAGTGTACCCACTTAAAAGAATCATCCTGTATACTATTATATATAATTATAAGTAAATTAATGCTAGTAACCGTTGGTGAGAAGTATAAAGTATAGGTAATCGTGTTTTGCATAGTAAAATTAACTTATATATAGCTAGGTAATATTTTTAAATTTTGAGATTTTTCGTACTATACTTAAACTTAAAGGTGTTCTGTGGCCTGTGAAGATTCAATAACTTCTATATTTTTCAAAGATAAACCCAATTTTCTACTTTAAATTATTTAGCAGATAATTTTTCTGAAAATTTTGATGTATCAAAATTAATGTTGAATGAAAGTGTAGTTTTTGAGTTTTAATGTTTTATTCATATTTTTGCACTAAGAATAATAGGTTCATTCATCATTATGATTACTGATTATAACATCATGGTTTATTCAGTTTATTGGAAGATATATGGGCTATGGTGATTTGAAAATTTTTAGCAACAAATATTCTCCTTTTAACATTAATATTTTTTTTAAAAAGTCTAAGTAGAAATCTATAATAAACCCTAATATGTTCCTAATATTATATCTGATATTACATCTTTATATCTAAATTTTTGTAAAAAAAATTTTTATAAATAAAAAACTATTCATTTGAATTTGCAATTAGGTGTAGGTACCTACATACAATATCATATTATCATTGCATATACGAATTACGAATAATTTGCATCAGAATCATTATACTGAGCGGAGACGGTTTGTTGACTTAGGATATTTTATATATTATATGTATATATATTTATAAATAGTTATTATTACTACTGCGTAGTCGGTATAGTTTAAATACTATTATTTGCTTATTATCATATTTATATATACTATATAATAATATATTTTAAAAGTTTCAAGTACCCACAAATAATATTTTTAAATTTCAACAATATAACTAAAACCGTGGTTATTCTTGATTATTTAACATTTAATTTCCTCCAAATTTAAGCTTAAAGTAACCGAACAAAAAAAACTTTGTTTATAATTTGTTTAGGTTTTTTTGTTACAGAATGAACTTATAACTTACGTGGAACCTTGTTTTTAAATTTCAATGCTCACCTTCACCTAGCTATAAAAGTTGAACGTTTTATACATTTTTTACTTCTAAATAATTTATAAATTTTGTTTAAATATAAAGTTTTTTTTTTATAATTATTTTTTTAAATATAATATTTTTTACTGGTATTGTAATAATATATTAGGAACCTTGTCTTAAATTTTCAAGCTTTCTGACCCAAAGAATAAAGTTGTATTGACATATAAAGAAAAAACTGAAAATTTTGAAAATCTGAAAATGTCAGTAAATTGCTCAAAACGAGTAAAAGTATTTTGATAGGTTTATCAAGTATAGCCAGTATAGGCAATGTTAAAATAAATATTTGATGAGTAATTATTCGTTTTTTAATCATAACTAGGTAAATAGGAAAATCGTTCCATGAGAAATCAAGTGAATATCCAATATTAAGGGCCAGGATAGTTTTATGTAAAAATAAAAATTCAACTATGTGTATATTATTAATAATTAAAGGTAGATAGGTATAGTTGTATAGATTGAAATTTAAACAAACTCTGATGGTGAATCATTCTGTATAGGTATACTATAACATAAATTAGGTATACAAAGTAAGTAATATAGTTATAGGTATTACATTGTTATATTATACAGAGTAATCAGCTATACCATGAACTGCATATGTATATAGCGTGGCACTGCAGTGCCTACACTCCCCAGCATCTAAGCATAGATAAAATTGTAATTTTATGCTTATGTGTGTATATATAGTACCTAATAGCTAGTGTATAAATGCGTATATAATATTACTACCTATATAGTGAAGTGATGATAATAATTTCACTGTACGTATGTTGTCTGTATATACTTGACCTAACCGCCAAACCAGGGTGACGTGGCTGTTCTTTGCCTTTACAATTACCTAAGCACGTATGTATAAGACTATTCTCAGTACTCGAAAGTCAATACTAAATACTCTCTCACACACACACACACACACTCTTACATATACATATATAAACTATAATTCTATTACATGTTATATGTATATGTATATATTATACATATATACAAGGCCACAAGTGCTGGGGTTAATACGACGGAGGGACTTGCGCACGTGCGCAGACCGATCGGACGACGATGATGATGGTGATCGAGCGGCGCGCGACGGCCACGCTCCGTTTTTTGTGCGATAACGTCGTCGCATAGTTAGTTCGCACACGCGCATACTGCCCGTCATATTATATACCACCTACTTATTTCGGCGACTCGTTCTCGAGGATAAAAAATCGTCTAACAATAATAATATTCGAATCGAGTGCACGAGCAGGCGTCGGCCGTAGGTCCTGCTCAACGGCGATAATCCACAAGCCCCAAGCCGATATTGTAGTATTATGTATTATTATTATTATTATTATTATTACTATAGCGGCCAAAAGGATGAAAAAAACTCGACGCCATTACGCGCGCCACTGGTTGCAGTAATTGTTAAATCATTTTATTGTGCGTCCGCGCCAGCTATCGCACGTTTACGAGTATTATTTAGGTATCGTAAAGTCAACGACGACGCGTGCCGAAATCAATTTCTCGTAATGTGATATTATTTTATGCAAAATGTGCTAAATGCGTGCGGGTGCGATACAACTTACATTAATATGTTTTTTATATAAATAACGTTTACGGTATGCTGCAAGAGGGGATGTGGCCGATGTGGGGCTCGGTTGGTTTCAACTATACCGGGATTTTAAGATAATTTGTTGGTGTGTTGATAGGGGGCTGTTCAATTGATGGTTTTTTTTAAATTTTTAAATCTTTTAGTCGACAAATCTGCAGCCTAATTCATTTTTTTATTCATTTATTTTAAGTGTTAACACCCCAAAAGGGATATAGATTAAAGGTACAAATAATAGTATATAATAAATGTATCACGTAGGTCTAATTATTTAAACAAGGAGGAAAGGAAAAAAGCAACAAATATAATATAATTACTATGTTTAGATTCTGAACGGAGCTGTGAATGTATTGATTTTATTTTAAAATGTAATGTTTTTTTATGTGTGTATGTACAGTGTACACGATAAGATAAGTTGTCAAAATAATTTTTAGATTTACAACTTCAGTAGGTTTTCCAGTTGGAAAGTGAACCTAATTGGTGCTGGTGCATTGGTAGTACAAAAATACCAAGAAAAACAAAACAAATAATTAAGGAAAAACGGAAAATTTTACGCAAAATCAATCTTTGAGAAAATTGATTTTTGATATTGGTGTAACTTTAAAACAAATTACCGTAGACATATGAAATTTTCACTGAATGTTCATACCTACTGGAAATTTATATACTTGATAAAATTTTCAAAATATCAAAAAAATAAAGAAATTATTGTTTTTTTTTTCTGTGTTACTATAATAAGTAATAACTATGTAATATATTCGTGATTTCGCTCGTGAACCAATAAAATATATATATATTGGTACCTAATTATTAGCTGTTTAGCTGTACTGTACTAATATGTAGTGAATTCTATTTATTTACCAATTGTTATTTTCAGACTTTATACTACTTCGGTAGTTCAGTATATGCATTAAATATTCCCATTACGGCTCACAATTTAAGATTTTTTTTTATTGTTCTTAAGTTACACCAACGATCAACTGCAAAGGCCTTTTGTGATTTTTTTTTATATTCATTTAAAAGTAATACAATATTTGCAGTTCTACTATGAGAAGTTGTGTTGAGAAACTATTATTTTCTAAATTTGATTGAACTGTTAAGTTTTTCTTAAGAAGTTGATCATGTTTTTGATGTCTTCTGTGTTGGGGCCTAAAGCAGCGTCTAGGTTGGCTGATATGTTAATTTAAGATAATATATTATATACTCCTATATATCTGAATAAAATCTATTCAGTAAATAGTACTATTGTACTAGGTATTGTTATTATAGTACCTGCTATTGCCGGGTTTCTTAAATCACTAAAATTTTAACGAATCAGTGATGACCTAACCTATCCGTTACAAACCAGATTTGTGGCTCCCGTGATTGTTCAACTATACATTTTAGTAAACCATTAAATCAATCAATTTCTTATGCACGGTTATAGGTGCCTAAAC
This sequence comes from Diuraphis noxia, assembly GCF_037042655.1. Classification (NCBI taxonomy): domain Eukaryota; kingdom Metazoa; phylum Arthropoda; class Insecta; order Hemiptera; family Aphididae; genus Diuraphis; species Diuraphis noxia. The sequence goes on along the minus strand of NW_028301715.1, from coordinate 3,184,748 downwards.
ATATATAGTCATAAGGCATATAGCCTAACCTATAATATTTTCTATAGGTAAACTCATTAGTCGTTAGTAATTAGACTCAGTTCATCTTGAAAATCTAAATATAATTGGTATATTTAAATTTTAAGTACAGGTCATCATCATTTAAAATAGTATTTTTTAGTATAATAACTTTTCCCTGATGCACATGTTTGTATTATAAATATATATTTGTTACAAAGACTGTAATTTTTTTATTTTTGAAATCTGTCACTGTTCACTATTCAGATAATCGTATTAACGACACGTGTAGAATTTACGACGCGTGTTTTTAAGTGCTGCCCGTCATCATTGCCAATAGCTAGCTACGATTTGTGGCTATAGCTAGTACGTCAGCAAATAAAGCCTTAGTTTTATCTAATAAGTAGGTAACGGGAATATAATATGCTCATGTCTTATATAGTGCACATTTTAAGCGGATTAACACGTGACTGTTATTATGTTTGGCGTAAATAATTCTAAATTGTCTCTTTTGTGTGATAATAGTTTATTTCGAATTTATATACAGTTTGTAACAAATAAAACAATTATTATCTATCTATAATACTAACAAAACGTTATATCTATATTATGATATGACCATATAGCTGGTAATCTATATTTTGCTTTTAACAAAAAGTTTGGTATAACTAATACGATAATTTTTAATCAATTTTACAAATTCAGATAAAATAACTACCTAATGTAAACACCTCAATAAAGAATAATTTATGACATTATTAAATTATTTTCAAATCATTAATGTAATTATGAAGATAATGCATTTTTATTGATTACAATTTAATTTAATATACGTTTATGCTGATTCCATTTTATAATTCTATACTTGTATGCTAGTACAAATAATTTTAAAACGTTTAATTTATTATACCTATAATACCATAAAATTGATTTCATCTAACACTTGGTTAGCCTTATTAAACATTTTTTTTTTTATGAACTCTTTTCAATTTGAATTATGCTTAAGTTAAGTACTTGTAATATTTAGGTTATCAACTAAATAATAACTGAATTTAAAAAAAATTATCTGCTCAATTATTATTTGAAAAAAAGTCTTTTGATTACAAATTAAAATAAATAGGTATTAATTTTTAAATGATAAAAAAAAACCTAAATAATTTACATGCAACTCGATAATGTATACAAAAGTGCATTAAGCTTTCACCAAGTTTGTTATTTTTATTTATTCACTTTCTTTTATTGATCCTAAGCTCGGTAACTATGGCGATCAGCTGTTTGTAAGGGGGGACGATTGGTTTTTTTTTTGTGTCTGTGTACAGCATAACTAGTCGAAATAATGTTTCAATTTCAAACTTTGGGGGTGGTTTCCGATGTAAAAGTGAATATCCTTGGTGTATTATAGAGGTCAAAAGTAAAAATTTTCCAACAGTTTTAAAGAAATCGAGAAAAACAAAAAAAAGTTACAGAAAAACGGGAATTTTTACGCAAAACCAGTTTTCGACCAAATCGATTTTTTTATATGGTTGTAATTCAAAAACTAATCACTATAAATACTTGAAATTTTCACCAACTGTTTATGTTAGTGATATCTATATACAGTTTAATTTTCAAAAAATTTTGAATGAAATTTTCAATTGTGACGTTAAAAAAATGTTGGATGACCAAAAAAACTTGAAAATTTAATACAATGTTCCTTATGAGTTGTTCTTATTGTAGCTAAAAAAATTAAAAATCGTTAGTCACAATTTTTTTTATAAGCGTTTATAGTTCAAATTTTACGAAATCTGTCGAAAATGCGAAAATTTGCAAGTAATTTTGAAGTTTAAAAATCATAAAAATTTTTCTGTTTATAAGTATAAGGATTAAAAAAGCGGGTAAGTCGTGGATGTCGCTCTGCTGTACAGTAGGTTACTGTAATGGATGGGATTAAATTTGAATGCAATGATAGGTATCATTGTATACGAAAAACGATTCTGAACGGAGATGATTTGTCAGTCTAGGATATATTATATTTAAATATTGTCATATATTCTATTTTGAAACAAATATTTTATTTTTCAATTAAGATGCATTTTACATAAGGCATGGTTAATCGATTAATGTAGTTATCATGTAGTTATCATAATTCATAATACCTTATATATACGAATACCTGGTTTGAGGATAAATCGTTATCATTACGCGATTTCATAAAAATTTAAAACTCAAACGCTCAAAACATTTTTCCTATAATGACGCTTCAAATTTTGTAAAAATATTTTAGGAACCTTGTATTAAATTTTCAAATCTTAGATCTAAAAAGAAAAATTTTTATGAATTTCTATCTAAGTTAATTTGAACATTGCCGTAATTTTTATGTATTAAGTCAATATTTGAACTTCAAATGCTAATAAAATAAAATTGTGCCTATGTATTTTTATAAATTTTTAATTACTATAAGTATAACTTATGAGGAACTTTGTATTAAATTTTCAAGTATTTTTATAGGGCCAAAAAGTTTTAATCGACACTTCAAAAAAAAATTTTCAGACAAATTGAAAATTTCAGTCGTCTATAAATATCTCAAAAAAAGTCAAAATATTTTGAAAATTAAATCATGTAAAGAAAAGGCCATTGATACATGAAATTTTCACCGAATGTTTATATAAGTATATTCTATCCACCATGAAATTTTCAAAAATTTTTGACTGAAGTTAAACTATTTATAGTTTTATGCAATTTTCGATCATTATTAGTTTTTTTTTAATTAAAATCGATAAAAATTTTTTGGGCAGAAAATCTTGAAAATTTAATACAAGGCTCTTAACATATTATTTAAATAGCAGTTGAAAGTTAAAAGAAATTCAGTCACAATTTTTTTTTAGCATTAAAATTTTGACAAAATACTTAAAAATCACAAAAATTTGCTAATTGTTTTAAGCTAGAAATTCATAAAAAACTTTCTTTGAAAATTTAATACAAGATTCCTTACAAGTTTTTCAATCTTTATCACAAAAAAAAATGTCCACCGGAAATTCAAATTAAATTTTTATTAGCATTTGAATTTCACATATTGACAAAAATTCGTCAAAACCATGAATATTCGCAAATTATTTTGTAGTTCAAAATTCATAATTTTGTTTATATTTATATCTAAGGTTATAAAGTTTAACACTAAGTTTTCCATAAGTTTTTCTTCAAGTAGGTATAGAGAAAACTCAAAGCGTCATTATAGGAAAAATGTTTTGAGTGTTTGAGTTTTAAATTTTTATGAAATCAGGTATATGTATATCTATGATAATATAAGGTATTATGAATTATGATAGCTACATGCAATGTTTTTGGAAAAATTGATTAACCATGCCTTATTCAAAATGCGTCCTAAATGAAAAATAATTTATTTGTTTCAAAATAGAATATATGACAATATTTAAATATAATATATCCTAGACTGACAAATCATCTCCGTTCAGAATCGTTTTTCTTATTCAATAATACCTATCATTGCATTCAAATCTAACCTACCCTAGTCAGAGGTTCACCTCACCACCTAATGTACAGCAGAGCGATACCCACTTCCCCGCTATTTTTATTATTATTATATTGTAAGTAATTTACAATCCATACAACATATATTATGTACAATGAGCAAATTTGATAATTAATGGTAAGTGACTTAAGAATTTAATATTTGTGGGCAGGCACTCAACAGCACCACCCGGTGTAGCACATTTTCGGGGACCTATATCGATTCCGCCAATGCAGCATCGATTCCGCCAGTATCGACTCCGCTAGCTCAGGTAGTCTAAAAACAACCTATCGATTCCGCCACCTTCCAATTTTTACTTTAGCCTAGGAACTGCTTAAAAAAAAAAAATTAAATAATTAATTTTAATAGAAATTAATTTAGTCAAATGTAGTTTTATGTTATACAATGGTATTGTTTAATATGATGATGCAAAACTAATCCAATGTGCATTAATGTATATATAAAATAATACAATGTAGTTAAATAAATAAAATCGATAGGTTGTTTTTAGACTTCCTGCACTGGCAGAATCGATGCTGGAAGAATCAATCAACCTTATCCCCAAGTATAAAAAAAAGACGGGTAAGTCGTGGATGTCGCTCTGCTGTACAGTAGGTTACAAGTGGGTTACTGTAATGGATGGAATTAAATTCGAATCCAATGATATTATATCATTGTATACGAAAAACGATTCTGAGCGAAGACGGTTTATCTGTCTAGGATATATTATAGATTATTAAAAATTTTCAAATCTTAGATTTAAAAAGAAGATTTTTTATGAATTTCTAGCATAAAATAATTTATGAATTTTCGTGATTTTTACATAATATGTTGTCAAAACTCAAACTTTGAATGCTTTTAAAAAAATTTGTGACTATATATTCCTTTTATTTTGCAACTGCTATTGTAAAAATATGTTAGGACCCTTGTATTAAATTTTCAAATCTTAGAATTAAAAAGAAAAACTTTTATGAATTTCTATCTAAGATAATTTGAACATTGCCGTAATTTTTACGTATTTATAGAAAAAAAAAACTAAAAAAGTTGAAAAATTAAAATTTCAGTAAACAGCTCAAAACAATTATCAAATATATAAAACGCCTGTATAAACATTCAGTCAAAATTTCAAGTATCTGCGGTCATTTGTTATAGAGTTACACCAAAATAAGGAAATCGCTAAAACTGAAAATCCAATGTTGTAAAAATTTAAATTTCAAATGCTCATAAAAATTTGATTTGAATTTCCGGTGGAATTTTTATTTGTGATAAAGATTGAAAAACTTGTAAGGAATCTTGTATCAAATTTTCAAATCTTAGATTTAAAAACAACATTTTTTATGAATTTCTAGCTTTAAATAATTTGTGAATTTTCGTAATTTTTACGTATTTTGTGTAACGGAGTCACCGGAAGCGAACATCCGTTACTTCAAATAAAGTATACAAATGCCTTTATGGTATCATCTGATGGTTTATTTCTATGATAAGGAAATATTTATATACATTATAAAGGGAGTGGACGGCTCGCGCTCCCACACCGACAAGGTTGTGTATGGATGCGCGGCGGTCCTTACAAAGTTGGATATAGGTTTAATTGAACAATGAAGGGGCGACCCGGTTGACTATGATCAGCCCGCTCGAATAAGTGGCGTCGATCTATAGTTCCGGATGGGAAGCGTGGCCTAGGCAGGCGCGCTTGGGGGGAAAGTACACGTTTGTTCTCGGCCCTTAAAAGGGCCGTTTTAGGTATCCGACAACTTTACGGATTGAGTTGCGGGTGATGATCTATTGGTGTTGTTGACGGCGCTGACTATAATGTTCGACGAGCCTCGTGGTTTCCGTAAGTTTCTTGCTCGTCTCGGCTCTTAAGCTGCGTCGGTGTTATCAGCCCGGAAACGGGCTATTTTAATAATGCGGTGTGGTTGGCGTTGGCTTCAAAGATCGTCGCCGTTCGAGGGTCTGGACTCTGGCTAGTCGTGTCCGATTCGCTTCTTAATGACCTGCAACGTGTTTCGTATTCGGCTTCGTCGTCGGTCGTTCTCCTTTTCCTTCTTGTAGACAGCAATGAATCTTGTTTTGATGTCTTGAAGGTTGAAGGAGTACTGGACGTACTGGTTGACGATCAGTAAAATGCACTCGTATATATACCAGTTTTTGCTGTTGTGGCTGTTTTCATTGGCGGAGAGTTCTGTTATGACGAGTGAATATGACCTCGATCCTATGATCTATTCTGCTCCGTTGATGTCATTTTCGCTCGTCATAATGGTTGATCATACTTGTGAAGAATCACCTAGTTCTTATCCGTATGTACGGTTGCTCGTATGATTCTGTCTTGATATGTGCATTAAATTGGTGGCCGTGAGAACGGCTGTTTTATGTCTTGTTATTTGTGCCGTATCATTTGTCAAAATTCAAACTTTGAATGCTTATAAAAAAAATTGTGACTATGAATTTCTTTGCCTATAAATAGTTCAACTTAAGTCGAACATTTTTGAAAATTGCATGGTGGATAGAATATACTTATATAAATATTCGGTGAAAATTTCATGTATCTATGGTCATTCGTTTTAAAGTTACATCAAAAACCAAAATCGATTTTGTCGAAAAATGAGTGTGCATAATATTTCCCGTTTTTCCCTTAATTTTTAGTTTGTTTTTCTCGATTATTTAGTAAAGTATTAGTTTTTCACTTTTGACCCCCCAAAGTACCAACTATATTCACTTTCTAATCGAACGAGGTATTGAAGTCAAAAATCGAAGCACTTTTACTGCCCCAAAACGTGATGACAGACACAAAAAAAAAAAATAAAAAATAAAAACACACGTCATGGTAAAATCAATACATTCATTGCTCCGCTCAGAATCTAAAAGTCTGGCGGAATCGTTGAAACTCCACATTTTCAGTATCGTTGGTTTTTTAATAATTTAATATCTTCTTTTATTTTAGTAGATATCTAGACCACTATTTTTACTGTCTTTTCAGTCTTATACGTACCTACATACCAGGAATTGAGGTGGAAGAAAGTTTGATTTATTAATTGGTTACTGTGAGAGTTCAAGTTGGTGTGAAATTTAAAGTAATAATAATTAATATTAATATAATTTTGCTAATTGATTGAGTGTTGGAATTTTTAAGTCTTTGTTTAGATTATTGTTTGTGAAGTACCATGGCGATGTTATTATTTATTAGTCGTAGGCAGATGGATTGAAAAGCCTGAAGTATTTTGGTGTTTGATGGTTTTGCCGTGCCCTAACTGGATACCGTATGTCCGTATATCTATTATTATTAATATGATGAATTATTTTGTCTCTATATGTTAATTAAAAACAAACCTTTTTACTTGAAAAATTAATAATGATTAAAATAATTACAATAGTTTCAAATAATGCAATTGATTTCTTTTTCGGCATTCATGCCAATCTTGTTGAACTTATATGCTAATAATTTAAATGGTTTCGGAATAAATGACTGAAAAATCATTATATTTATAAATATATTTTATTTAAATACAATTTGTGAAATATTGTGTATAAAAATTAAAATATTCGTATAAGGTATAACGTATAACTGTATAAGCGTAATGTAACAATAATAAAAGTACATGCATTTACATAACAATTATTAAAATTAAAACTATATAATTATCTTATCTTAATTGTAAAAGAGGTTCAATATAGGTTCAATAGTCGAACATATGTATATACTATATAATATACACCCGCATGGAAATACGCATAAACCGATTATAAAATGTTTTTGATATACTTACAATATAAATTTATAAACAATACATTATTAATATAATAATGAATAATTATTGAATGTATATGAAATATTTATATAATTTATTTATATATTATAATATCAACTTAAATAAAATTATAAATTTAACATTTGTTACTACACTTAAAGTACTTTAATAATTCCTCCCAAATAAGTTACTAGGTAGATACTTCTTTATACTTAGTATAATCAAATGCAAAAAAATAAGTTTTCTGCAATGCCAATTATAAAGTAACTTTTAACAGATATGAAATAATGTAAATAAAGTAATTTATATTGGCTAGGCTTTCATAATTTATAATGTGTGATTGTTATTAAACCAGAATTACTTTAATTATTTAAATAATTACATTAGTTTTGTTGCATACCTCTTAGTTCTTACTATTTATAAAATGTCATTTATTTTAATATTTTTTCATAATTAAACTTAACATTTGTTCAAAAAATAATAAATTGTACGCACATATTTTATTAAAAGCAAATAGATTAATAAAATACGATGATTACACAACAATTTCCACACGATTTGAATGTTAATATAATATATAATATAATTATATAACTCTATTGTACGTGTATAGACATTCTAAACTTTTAATCATTATTTATAATTATAAATCTATAACTAATATACAAAATAATTTAGTAACTTCTATAAACACGTACAAAAAGAAGTTTTACAAAACATCCTACAGATGCAAATCAACTAATTTTTTTTTTTTGATCACAGATAAATAACAAATAAGTTCAAAACTAGTTTTCAGTCTCATTATTTATTTAAAAAATATAATATTGAATACAACAAAATTTGGCTTTACGTTGGTATTTATGAAAATTCATTTTAACAAAGTTAATTACAGATGAATAATTAGTTCCATAACCATTATAAGTTTTTAATTTGAGTTGATATAATAATTTAGCTCATTTTTAAAACGCTTTTTGAATTAAGTGATATTTTTTTACATTGTCACGTAGATTTAAAAAGATTGGAATGTTTTTAAAAACTTACCTAATTTTATTTTAACCGTTAAAAATGTATAGATATAAATTTTGTTTACATGGTTGTGTCCAATTAAAGCTGTCATTGCCACCGACTTTATAAAATAGAATAAATATGTTTTATTAGAATATTATAAATATCTGTATTTTTTAAATTGATATCTTATTAAATATTTGTATAATCAATTTTAATCTTTATGCAGGATATTCATAATGATAGTTTATTGTAGCTTAAAATATAAATTATATAGTTAATAAAATTGACTGACGATTTACTGTATGCTAATATACATAATACAATACATATTATACTACCAAAGGTTATAAATTGAGCTGTAGTATATATATATATAAATGATTAGCATAATTAGTCGTATAAATATTTTATGAGATATTTTAATACTTCAGGCGGGATCCTTAGTAATTCTTATATTAATATTTATAACTAAGTGTTTGGTTCAACATTTAAAATCACAGAACGTTTTACTTGATCTTTTTTAAAATTTAAAATCTAATGCTTTATATTATTATAGTTAGTTATATCAAATCCACGCAAAAAGATAATTTAGATATAAATATCAATGAAATGAAAATAAAACAAACAGAACAGGTGCTGCTATCAGACAAATGGCATATACTGCAGATCTAGGCTGGCATGTAGAAATTGCTAAAAATTCATCACCAGAATCACTATTAGGTCCAGGGTTTAACATTTCTAAGACTGTTGTTTGCTGTGACCAAAAATTTAAAGGTAATTGACATTCACCAGTTACATTTAGACAAGAAGAAGTTGGTTTTGAGATATCGTATACGGTTTTATTGATGGCAAAATGTATACGTATAAAGTTATCTTGAATCTCGTTCTCGCTGTTGAATACGAAAAAATAATAGCCGTCACCAGGAACCCTAAATTTAAAGAATAAAATATTAAAATTGTAAAATCTAAAATTCATATTTGATACATCAGCGTGTAAAATATTAATATTTCATTTTTTGATAAATCCAAGTTTATATCCGTGCTCAAGTTCCTAATGTACGTTATTATAGATTATTCAAAATAACTCAAAATTCTAAGTCTAGAGTTTAATTTTAAATATTATACATTATACATTAGGTATATATTATATACGCGCGGTATAATAGCGTAGGAATATATTATATAGTAGTTTCATATATGGATTAATAAACATACTTATAAGTAACAGTGTTTTGATGGCTGGCTTCTTCATAATTAGGATTTTTGTTCGGAGGTAAACATTTATAGTGAGGAGCTAATGGTAAGCTTAGTAAAAGGCCTTCGCATTCGAGGAGCATTTCTTCACTACTGGAAAATGACGACCAAAACTCGCTATGACTGCGGTCCTTATTTAATGTATGCGTACTGTTTTCAGTTACTTTTCCACGAACTTGAGCAATCCCATCTGGTGAAAGTGCATCGGTCTGAAATAGTTAGAACTTTAATAACGTTAAATTATTTGATATTGTTATTAATCTTTATAAGTTGTATTATTATACGTAAAATATTCATTATTTTATGTACACAAGTGATAATATTTATGCATTTTAATTACAATTTCATTTAAATATCACTTGGTACAAATAATTATATAAAACAATACGATTTGATGAATAATTAATATTATTTAGTAACTATAAGTGTAAGAAAAAATTAAAATCTTCCAGGACTGAATGCCGAATGGTATAAGGTATCTTTAATAGTTTAATGTTTATATTTAAAACAATTATAATGATTTAATTTAGGTACCTATCTGAAAAACAAATCTGAGCTGTTTTCAAAAAATATTCAATGATTTAAAAGCGATTGGTTTTTTCACGTTTTTTTCTAAAAATTTTGCGTATTGGAACATACCAAATATGTAATATTATATATTTTTGTCTCTAAAACTCTTTAGGATATTAATATGCAAAGAGTTTAAGACAATTGATATAAATAATAATTTATATCTTCTTATTAAGTTTTTTAGTATGTGATTGATAATGTACAATACCTCTTCATTGGCCGCATCGTTTTGTTGGTCATGCTCAAATAATTGCTTGCTCAAATTGTCCCGATCTTTTTCATTTACAGTGGATCGCTTAAATCTACTGCGATAATGCCTCAATCTAGGACCACGCCATGATGTATCATCGTCAGCCATTGCATTTTCAATGATTTGATAAAGTCTATTTGTGTCATTCATTGGCTCGTTTAGATCATTTTGTAGAACTTCTTTTAATTTACGTAAAAGTGTCGCGCCGTCTTTTCCTTGATTTCCCAATTTTCTTAATGATTCTTCGATCAATTCTTTTGATTGAGGTATATTATTGATTTCGTTAACGTTTGTGAATATGGGCTTAGATTTTGCAGAGTGAACTACATAATCCTCGTTTTCAATTTTTTCTTTCATTTCTTTTTGGTATAAATCTTCAGCATAATCTAAATGATGATTGGCAGTTTTACTGGATCTCTTAAAATATGTGCGGTTTATATTATTATCATTTGGATGATTTGTAAGGTAGACAACGTCAGGCGCCATATCGGGCACAGTCATACCAGAAGTAAGTTTCCTCATAAAATTTGGAATATGCGTATCATTGCCTTCTTCGGAAGATTCAATTTCATCAATCTCTTCGCTAGAATTATCTCCTATATAAGCACATTCTTTTAGATGTTTATGTCCTTTAATAACTATTATACTAGCCCCAGGCCACCTATAAAATTATAATAATGATATGTTATGTTTATGTATATGTGTAGGTAATCGTGGATGTTTTTAGTCAAATAATTTTTTTTTAAAGATTTCAAAATTGTTATAATAAATAAAATTGTATAACCATAATTATCATTATTAGATTAGATTAAAATAATAAATTGTGAAATATATTTCACCTTGAGCATGTAGATACTTTTACGATTGAATCTTTAAGTAGATAAAATCCCCAATATTCTTTAATGTCGTCTTCTAACGTAATATGCCTTTCCATTTCAACAAATTCCATTTTTGGTAACATAGATGGTTTTTCTGGCATCAAATATGCATTAAAAGTGGCATTAGTATTCACTATATGACTCTGAAAATAATATTATAATAGTTAAAAAAAAAATTATTTTTCACAAATTAAATTCAATACTTACTTGGCACCAAAATGTTGACATTTTTTGGTCTAATATTCTCATATCAGTAATAGCTAAAGGATATTTATGATCAGAATAGACATGATAACGAATGTACAATGGCGCAATGACCAAAATACCAGGCACAAGTAAACTTAAAATACATAGCCTGGCCGCTTTTAATGGTCCTTTAAGGCTACTAGAGTTGTCCTTTTTATAATAAACACCACCTAAAAAAAAATTTATTTATAATTATATTTCATTTAAATCGCATAAAATTATCATATCAATTAAAGACATGGGAAAATTAATTTAAAATAAGGTTATTTATATTCTTAAAGACAGTTAAATATATTTGCTTTACTCGATGACCTAAAGTATATTATCCAAACTATTATATAAATATCTCTTATATATTTTATGATCCACGCGTTTGGGTTATCCAATGAAGTAGCAGAAAAATAATAAAAAATAATTGTCATCAAGGTCGTTATTAATATAATTCTTTTTAACCTTTGGAAGGACGCAACAATAAATTCAGTAGACTATACACAATTGTTGTTAATCCTTATGCGTGATTGTTAAACTAAATTTAAAACTATTTATATAGTTCTAATTTTACAATCAATTAATTTTGATAATTTTTGTTTTTGATATTTCAATAAACAAAATAAATGAGAAAATTAAAATGTTGTAATAAAAATCATAAATAAATATTAGTCATGACACACTTAAGTTAATTAATTAGACGTATACAATTCTGTATAATATATATAATATTTTAGATGAGATAATAAATATAATGTTAGGTCTACACTAATTTATTCAACTGATGTTATATTATTGGTTGGTAGTATATATATATATATATATGTATACGATATACCTATACGTCCTATACGTCATAAACTTGCAACTAATAAAATCAGTTCGTACTTCTTTATTTATTTTGACTAGGTAATACCTATCATTTATAAAATAGGATTAAACAATAATTATTAATTGTATAATAAAATATAATTTACATCTTACACCGCTAAACATGCGGCACTACTGCACTATAGTTAAATATAAACGTACAAATAAAAAGGTCGACGAACTTAAAATAAATATTAAACGTTTAATATATATGTATACAGGGTGTAACAGATAGAACTGACTTTTAGAATAACTTTTGTTCTAATTAATATTTTTTTAATTGTTTTTTTTTTGTTTATTATTAAGAGAACCTTGCGCTACACGTACAATATAAAAAAATTTAAATTTGATTAAATTTTTGTTGGAAAAATTCAAAATAGCCAATTTGTAAATTTAATTAAAAGAAATATTTTGATGGTAAAAATATTTATCTAAATCAATTAGTTTATTTTTTAGAATTTTTTTATATATCAATATTTTTTTGCATAAATTACTTTAGAGCGTTATAACTTCTTTCAAATATTATTTCTGAAATGAGTATATTTCTTAAATTAGTTATTAATTATATAATTTTCACAATTTTTGTTGTACGTTTAATTAGCATAATTTTTAGTCAGTTCTATCTGATACACCCTGTATACTGGGTGATTATTTTATCGAAGAATACTCATTATTTCAAAAACTATTAACGCTTCAAGAAATATTTCTTTTGAATCATTTTAATTCGTAAGGTACAAAACAATGCAATTTTGGAGTATTTTGATGCATAAAAATAGAATTTTAAATAGGTTGTCTATTAGGTAGTTTATGAAGTATTTATTTTTCAAGAAGATTATGGGCCCCGCCTCACTTAACATGTAAAGTTAAGTAATTTATTAACACTTACCGACTTACCCATACTCATTCAAAATTTGGCTTTTATACATATACGTACTTATTGAAATTTTTAAAATAATGTTCTATTTCGGAATCTAAAAAGCATATTACTGTCTTTCAAAAAACTAAAAACTAAAAAAAAATAGTCAAAAATCTTGTAGGCATTGTAAGTTGTGTCGACATAAAATCTTATAAAAAAAAATTTTCAAAAACGTTATTTTTTTATCGAATTAATGAGATGATGTTTTTTGATAAAATAATCGTCCTGTATACTATGTTAGATGTGAGAAACTATTATCACCAATTACAAAAACATAAAACTCACGCTTGGGAACAGTATAATACTGTGTGGTTCGGGTGGTCTCCCGTTTTTCTAGTCAATAACTTTTATGGGTATCTGACCATTTGGTACATCCCGGTATTCGTTATACACTTATACGGAGTGAAACATTTATCTAACCTTGAATTTAAAATTTATTTTTACACACGAGCAATAACTCAAGATGTTTTGTAAGTTTACGCTTAACAAAAAAAAAAATTAAAAAAGCTATGAACTATATTACATTACGCTCTCTGTTTTAATTTTTATAACAGTAATGTACAGGGTGTTCTAATGAACCGCCTTGACGATGGAAGTACTTGTTATACCAAAATGTAGTCTGTAAATAATTTTTTCTCGTTTTTTTTTTTTACGGTTACATAGATTTATTTGAACATTATTCCAAAGCGTTTACAATGTTTATTTGTTACCTATAATGTATCTTAACTATTTAACCAGAAATGTATATATTATAATTTATAATGAATAGTTATAAATGTTAATAATAATATAGTCACGAAATTTGTGCGTAAGTATAAACCGATTACCAATGTTTCCATTTTATTCAATATCTATTATTGTAATTTGTAGGTAAACTAGTTTAAATTAAAATTATAAGACATATAACATTTTTTTAATTCAACATCAGTTTATTAAGTTACAAAAAAATATATATGGTCAACATTTAAAAACTATGATACTACTCTATGTATAGATACCATATATATGATCAAACTTTTTAAGACCTATATTTAGGTACGTATTTAGACTTTTAGTTGTATTTAAATGAACATACATTTTTTTATCATATATTACAAATTACCTAACTTTTTTATCAACAACTATATTATATTATAGACTTGTTAAAAATGCCAATACGATCTTATTTATAGATGGAAACTGATGCATTGTGGCTAAAAATAATTTTTCGAATTATAAGCGTCTGAATTAGCATCATAATATAATTTTTGAATTTTAAAATAATTTTTTTTTTTTTTTATAAAATAGCGATTGTATTGTACACCACTAATAACAATAAAAATTATCTTTAGTGATTAGACCGATTTTGTTATACAATAGTGTAACAGCTGCAATATAGTATGAATTAATATTTTGTATTAACTATTTGAATTTTTTCTGATATGCCCTATGCAACATTCATAAAATCAGTTTTGTTGACCTAGTTTCTACTCATGTGTGATCACCATTCGCCATTAATAACGTTTTTATGTTTATTAATAATATAATAATATAATATTTATTTATAATATGTTCAACAACGATACATACTTTATTATACTTATACTTAACACAGCAGACACCACTAAAATGCATGCCCACAGTAAATGAGCTTATAAAATGAAGAATTCAATTTGTGTGGTCGGAATCATATACTCATATTGATCGCGTGCCCAGATTTCTACGAAACTGTCTATACTAATTAAAGAGCAGCGGTTCTCAAACTGTGCTCCGCGGAGTCCTAGAGCTCCACGAGAGTAGTCTAGGGGCTCCGTGGCTCCCTGTGAATATCTGTATTAATTAAATTTAAATTATTAATATTAATTAAATAATTTGTATATATTCGTATTTTACAGAAAATAAAAATATAAAGCAAATCATTTATAATTGACATCATTTTTTATGAATTTTTGTTGTCTCATATAGAAATTTCTGATTTTTGGGACTCGGAAATTTTTTTTAGGAATATAAGAGCTCCGCGATCAAAAAAGTTTGAGAACCGCTGCTAAAGAGTAACGAACAGACGACCGTTTGACGTCGGACAAAAATGATTGAACTTGGAAACTGTTACGATCTTAATCCGATAAAGGCAATGGCCCCATAGAAGTTAGTTTTGAGTATTTTATCATATTATTTTCATATAATATACACATAGACAATGACATAAGATTTAAAAATATATATCTATATTATAATATACTGTTATATCGTAATATTCCAACAATTCGTCTGAGTGACATAATGGTCATGTGTGATTTTTCAACTATTATATGAGTTTGTGCACCGCAGAGTGCAGATGATCGGTAAGATGAAGAAAAAATTATAGATTAAAAATAACAAGCCTGTTCAAATGACGACAGATGAGGAACGCGAATTAAATAATTGATAATAAGTCTGTTAATCCTGTGCAGTTTTATAACAACGAGTGGTTTGCATTTGCATTTATATTTCGGCATCGCCATAGAAAATAATTATAACTAATATAGTAATGTTAATTATGGCAATTAATATTATAAGAGTCTGTCCCGTATATAATATATATATATATATTATATATGTATAACGACGTAACATTACATAGTTATATTTTTCCTTGTGATTGACGTTTTATATACTGATTACAAAGTTTAAATTATAGCTGCTATTTGTTTGCGGATATTCTTAAATATTTTTGGTACGAGTTTGATGATCTCTTGACTTTATGTGGCGGGTTATAATTAAAAAAAAGTCAAGTTGAGCAAATAAAATTTTAAATTGGTATTGATAGCGCAAATGTATTTACAGCGAAAATGTCTTTAAACCGTATGATATATATTGAAAGTGTCAGTTCTGATATAGACATATCTACTGCAGTTGAATTTAGTATATATTTTAATATGAAAATTCAATATTGTAGTCTGTTAATATATGGTAGCTAGGTAACTATTAATTTATGATATTATATAATATTATATTATTGTATTAAGACTCATTAAGGTGCTTATTATTTTATTACACACACATTTAAGTTGCAGATATCTGAAATTAAATCAATTATCATTCGTTATATAAAATTAATTTATTCAATAGGTTTTGGTATTTGAATATTCTAAGACACGTTAGGAGACAGAAATTAAGTTTATATCAATATATTTTATTTCCAAATTGTTGTTATATGGTTGAAATGTCGTAGGTAATAATAATAAACCTACGGGTAGACTATCCTATCTAAGTACTGAAGTTAAAAGACAGGTCAACACAGACAAAATGAGATATAAAAATTATAAAAATTATAATATTGTAAATAACTAAAATTGTTATGGACATTGTTTAATGTATAGCAGCACCATTAAATTATATTAACTTCACAGAATCATAAAAAAAACAAAACGTATTTACCAGAAAATCAAGTATTAACATACATGCAAGTCTGCAAACAATATAATATTAGATAATTTTCTAATCTTTTATAAAAACAATGTAAACAATTATAAATACAAATTTGTAAATTGTACATATTTTATGTTCTGAACGGAGCGATTATTGTTACACTGATATATATGTTTACTTGTTTTATTTGTTAATCTTTTCCTCTGTTATTACGTTTTAAACCATTAAAAATAATTCATCAATCTTTGACTTCGAGAGAACCAAGTTTTTGATACCAAGTTGGATCTACTTGTTACTTTCACTGCTTTCAGAGAGTGAAAAGTAAAATAATCGAGAAAAACGGGAATATTTATTGCCTGACGGCTGACAGCTGTTTTTGACAAAATCGGTTTTGTTGCTATTCAAATATTGAATAATAGTAAACTTAAATTTTTCATCAAATATTTTTTATATAATTTCGTAGATATAAATAATTTCAAAATATTACGCGTGGTTCTTTTCGTAATTTAAATAAACATTAGAAATTGTTTTTTTTTCAATTTATTTTGATAGAATTTTTGTTCCTTAAAAATGTAATACAACATTTTCTCAAGAAATCTTACCTTACTAGATACCACATAAAATAATATCAAAAATACATATTTTGCAAGTTTTTAGAAATTTGAATTTCGAAATTTAGACAAATTTGTATATTTAATTGAAAAATAATAATTAATCGTAGAAATTTGATATTTTTTGTTATGAGGTTATTTATATTTATTTTCTATACATGGAGAAATTATCTAAATGTTTGGTTACTTATTTCAATCTGTTAATATCATGAACCTAAACTCACACGAGTCACACGTCATGTTCTTCGTAGGTACCTATTACGTACATACCTACATACCTACATACCTACGTCAGTAATCGGTATTGACTAAAAGCAATATACTCGTAATAATAATATTAGCGATGTTATTGCCTAAAATTATTTAAAATAGAACAATAAACTTCTAATATTAATAAATTATAATTTATCACTAGAAATAGAAGTTTACGGTGTGCAATTTTCGCTCAGGATAATTATTAGTGAATAGAATTCAAATTTAAAGGAATTAAATGAGGTGAATTTTAGTCTGTGTCACACACGTATACGTATCAACTTTCCCACATTTTATATTTTTACTCCCAAAATTTAAACGTGATAATATTTTTAATTTCTACTTTTTATGATTTAGGGGAATACAATAAAACAAGTGTGGGATGGTGGATTTCAAATAGACTTTTTCACGACAAATTCAAATGTTTTCAAAACTCTCAACACTGATCTAATGAGTAGAGTAAGTTGGAAATAAAACACATCTCCTACGTTACGTTACTGTGTTTAACTATAAATCGGTTCTATTTCCACCTCATTAATTAGAGGTCCATTAGTAGGTCCATTACACTTACAGTGACCTACTGAATGACGATAATCCTATAATAGAGTGTTCGGCAGCTCTTAAATCGCTTTGACTTCCCCGATTGTTAGTATACATATTAGTTCTTATTGAGTGATAAATAAATACTTTAAACATTAATTTTATAATAATTGCTAACGAAAAAATGAAATAATTGCTATTGAGATATTAAAACATCACAGGCATAATTTATGTTAATTTACCTAGCAGTGATATTAAAACCGCAAACGTTTCAACAATATTGCCTACAGAATGTTTTTGTTTCTATTATTCACATAATAACATGCTGCTTTATTCTGATAAAAAAAATGATATGTCTTACTGTCTCTCTCTCTCTCTCTCTCTCGAGGTCGATTAATGCAATGCCAGATCACAGTTATGTGTAAAAACATGTTACATGCATTTCAGCGCTTATGATTTGTTTACTACTTTTTAGTTATAACTGTTTATCAGATAAGAACTCTTAATTAACTTAATCTTTATATCGTAATTAGTTCGATTTATTATTCTGACAATCGCAAAAACAAAACGATGGAATGTAAATTCATATAATAATTATAATTATAATACAATATAAAATTATTGCTCATATAAATATCAACTACATACAAATTATAGTAATTTATTACTATTCCAAAAAATGATTACAACATTTCCAATACAAATAATTATAAAGATTTATATCTTTTACCCTAATTTTTATAAAATATTTATATATTATTAATTACCTATAGTAATAACTTTAATGTATATTATTTCAGTAAAATTACGTAATATGTAGTTATAATAAAAAGTATGTAATTTAATTTGATTATAATAATAATATATAGATTAAAATGTTTTATTTATTTTAATCTAAGTATGTTTTATAGGTAATTAACTGTTTTTAATCAAATTAAAGCACAATTTTTAATGACATTTTTGTACATATATGTATATAATAGGCATACATTATAAAGAACTTATTTTTAAAATTGCATTTATAAATGATACTAAAGAAATAATATAAGAAATAATTTATTAAGTAGTTACCTAATACATTTTGATAATAATATATACTAATCAGTAACAAACATATTCTTTATGCACCTCTGCATATTAACAGGAAAATTGTAATATACTATTATTTGGTATTACATTAGTAATAAATTATAACTAATATTTTCCTGTAATAAGCATTATTTAAACAAAAATGGTTAGAAAAAATACCAAATGCTTAAATAACATTTATAATAATTTAAGAACAAATATTTTGTATCCTAGATATTAAGCACTGAATTATACTTATGAAATTGGCTCTAATCCAACTATACGTTTAGGACAAAACAAAATATGTACGCAGCTTAGCACACCAAATAAAAAATCATCAATTCAGTCAAGAAATAAGATATATTTTGTCATTGTTATGTATGTCTGTAGTATATTTTTTATATATTATGTATACTATATACATTATTATAAAAACATATGACAGTATTAAAATTAAATATAAAATAAAAATAAGTAATTATAACTATAATAATATATCGGAGCGTTTTAAACCTAAAAGAAATCTATATAAATAATAGAAAATGTTTTAAAAAATTAATACTATAGTTCAGAACCCATATAGCATATTAACTACACATAACCTATTTATATTTTATTACAAGCTATAATTATTTTAAATAATAATTACAATTTACAAGTTGAAACTGAATACCTATAATATCTATCTACTTGGACTTATTCATTAAGTGATATGCCGATACAACTGGTAGAAGTTATTGTTATTTATGTATTTTAGTTATTGAAATAATTTATAGTAACAATTTTAATGTTTTATTCGGCAATATTTACATCGAAACTATTAGAGAACTGAGAACGATAACTTATGATTTACCTCTTTTAAAAAGCTTATTAAACTGATTCAACTTTTTAACTTGAATATCAAGCAGTGTGGCTTAACGAAATTTATGAAAAAAAATTTGTAATTTAGTTAATTTCTTAATATATTTACATTAATATTATATGTTAATTTAATTTTGTATTCATAAAATCAAAACATATAGTGCTATATATATATAAACATTAGACATAAACTTTATATTATAATTACATTTAAATGCATTTATGTTTTTTAAATATAAAAATGTACTATACCTAATACTTATGCAGCACTTTTTGAGATCATAGTTTCTATACATTACATAATATATATGTATGTAGATTATATTTCTAAATGATAACTATAAATAATATAAAATATGGTGTATCGTCTTATAATAATATAACATGTAAATTTATTTCAATATATTTAATTAAAAATGATGATAATTTTTTATGAACAATATATTAAAATTATGTTAGTATATAAGGTTTTTTTTTTATATATATAAGGTAAATTAACATAGTTGTAAGTTTCAAAATATATACTATATACAGCGTCCATTTTCACAAAATCTTAGGGTACCTATCAACATTATAATATTTTTTATTATTTTAACATTTATTGGTCATATTTTTTGTATTGTACAAATCTTAAGTTGTAAAACATATAAAGGTATATCCAATTTAACTTTAAATGTAAATAAATAAAATGAGATGTTGCAAAATGGAGTTTGTCTTTTTTCGACGTATCAAATTAATTGAAAGTCGTTTGCTTGTATATACGTAGTACATATAATAAGAGTACGCAAAAATTAGTAAAAAATTATATTATTGTTTCATTAAAAAACAAAAATCATGCACATTAATATGTTACACTAATACACTATATAATATTATCACTATTATATATAAAGTTAGATTTAAAATACACCAATGTGTTTACCTTTTCTCTTTTTGCATAAAATCATTATGAATATCACTCACGTGTAAATGTATAATAAATATTTTTCTTAGAAAAACACTATTGATGCCTATTATTTCTAATGCCACTCAAAGTAATTTAAAGCACTTATTTCATAAAGTACGCAATTTAAAAACTTTACAATAATTTTTAAGCTTAAAAATATTGTAACATCATAATCGTAATCTTTACGTGCTGAAAACAGCGGGAATACTAATGTGTACCTATAGTCGTACTGTTATATTCAACTCTCACACTTCCAAATTGTATTAAATCTATTGCGTTTTATAATAAAATAGATACGCACTCTATTGGTGAACGTTGTTAATTTATTCATTCATGTACCATAACTCGAACCACTAAAAAATACTACACATATTGACATATGTATAATGTTAAATCAGAAGTGCATTTGATAATTTATGAATAAAATGATATCTGTAATTATTATAATAGGTACTCGTATTTTTGAGAACCTACTCATTTTTCAATATAGATATATTACTGAGGATTTTTAAGTAATTGTGCGATAAACATAACCATACTATAATAACTACTGCAGAATATATGTTTATACAGAATACTGAAGATGCTATAAAATTAAAGATAAATAACAAAATATCTAGGCACCTATCCTCATTCCACGTCAATTATTAGAATCATTTTTCGTATATAATATTATTGTATTATCATTGAATAATGAAATCAAATTTAACACAAATTATGACGTACCTACATTAATATAGGTACCTAGAGCAATTTATTACTCAATCATCATAAATACATTGAATGATTTTGTTACACAAACACAATTTTTTTATGTAACCCTGTTGAGTTATAGTATTTCAAATATTTTAGTTATTTGATGTTATATTTGAACGGGGTATGTAGAGTTTGATAGAGTCTCCACTTATAATTATTATTTAAATTGGCAATCTTTAAGTTCAAGTAGAATTATTATCAGACCTTTTTCATACATGCACAAATCAATAATTTTATGACATTGGTGACTGTACCTATATAAAAAATAAAGGAAACGAAGGGTAGGTACCTATAATCTACACATAGATAAGAAATTTTGACTCCTCTCAAATTCTTTATAAAAACTTTCAATTGTATTATATAGCTAGTATTAATAAACCATTTGATGATATTAAATTTACGTCCATGTTAAATAGACATTTTCAGATAAAAGTGTTTAAGTAGTTAGTTGTATCAGTTTGAATTAAAATTATTTATCATTTCATATTATAAATATATATATATATATATATATATATACAGGGTGATTTTTTTATCAAAGAACACTCATTATTAAAAAAAGTATGAGTGTATGAGTATGAGTGTTCTTCGATAAAAAATCACCCTGTATACATATAAAATATATAACTTTTTCTTTATGGCTTAAAATGCTAGTATACATATAATGTTAAATGAATTATTATTCTATTATACCTAAGTATATAATACCTAACCTAAATAAAATCTTGAAAATCTTAACTTACATTATTTTTGATTAACATTTAAAATTTAATTCTACTTCATTTTATAGTATTTTATGTTTAGCCATTTTTTTTTTTATATAGATTTTAAATATTTTGTGTACATTTTAATCCACAACCCGAATGGTTCGTAGTTTATTGTGTCAAAGAACAGTATCCTAATTTAACATATATATAATTGGAATACCTCGTTTACAATATTTTATATAATACAATTAAATGATTTACAGCAGCAGGAATGAATACATCATAATTCAATCTACGGAGACGAGCATAATATAGGATAGTGGGAATATATATCAACGGACGGCCCAAGCTGGAATAATATTGCGAATTTCCTTTCACCACTCATCAAAATCAGTATAAATTAGCTAATAGTATAGTTATTTAATCACGAAAAATGGCTTATATTTTCAGCTATAGTCTTAGCCATCAATAAACCTACCTATACCTACTATATAGTGCAGACGTACAATTTTTAGTAACTAGATAGTAGATACCCTAAAATAAAATTATTGTAAAAATCGGTAACTCAAATTTTTGGTTCAGAGTAATCTTTTTTACTCTGTTATTATTTTAAAATTAAAGTAAAATGAATAATGATCTATTATATTATGTCATCATATTTAAAGTGTATATTATCTATAGCCCATATAATATATATATATAAATATATATATATAATACATATTATGTCGGAAAATTTTAAATTTACAAGATAGATATTAGACAAATGCTTAAATTCGATAAAAAATAAATTTACGCCAATATAATTGATTTTAAATAATACACAATATTATAATATTATACATAACATGGATTATTCTTATCGTAAAATTTGATTTGTTGTGCGTTTGTAAGACAGAATTAACACATTATGCGGGCCCGTGGCCTGTAGGCTAACGTTCAACTATTGTAGGTAACAATATAAGTGTCACTAATAATAATTAAAATTATTATCAAATTCTTTTATAATATTAAAGAAATTTATGAAGAATACGGCCCTCCTACCCTTCCATCTAGTACATATAATAAATGTGTATAATTTTTAGATTTTATATGTGTTACCTATTAGGGGAAAACCCGGGTAAGGCCTTCATTAATTCATTGTATTCAAGGACTGAGAACTCAACACATTTTCACCACGATCGTTTCACCCTGCTCAAAATTTAAGATATGTAATTTGAAACCTAAATAGAAAGGAACTCATTATATTAACTGTATAAACTATAGACATAATATGTGTCATGTATATAGTTATTAAGTGTATCTAACGATTTTATTAGTTTATTTGTTGTGCCTCTTAAAATATATTATATATTTTATATTTTCTGTTGAATTTATTAAAAGTTGAAATTATTTTATGTAAGCCATACTACAATAAACTATATTAACATATACTTTCAGTCGATAACTATTTTTTTATTCATTCTTTTTTTATATAAATGATTATGTATTTAATTTTTATTTTTGCTTACTCGGATAGTTGGACATATCTTATTCAGATAAAAATCCATAATATATAAATGTATTTTAAATTTCATTTTTATTTTTTTGTGATACAAAAACAAAATATACATATTGATAATATTTACTTTGTTTGTTTGTTATATATTGTATATATTATAGATTTATAGACTATAGTTATATATGATAAATACTATCAGCTAAACGTCCATACGTCTATTATCAAGGTAATTATTCAAATAACAGATTATTTAATCATTTTACATTACTGTTATTTAAATGGAATATATTTAATAATAAAAAGTATATTATTTTTTAACTTGATTAATTAACTAAAATTATTAACATGTTACTTGTGTATTAAATACTCTTAATAATGTTATAGAATTAAGCAGTCTAGAACCAGAAGTGCAGAGGTCGTAGGTTAGGTCGTAAAAAATGTAAATATTTTGTCATCGACAAAAAAATTGGTACGTTTATTCCTATTTTTTTAATTTAATTTAATTTTAATTTTTTGTTTTAATCGGAACACTCGTCTTTTATCATGATTATGACGTATACATTATAATCTGATAGCATGTTTATCCTCACAGACTTATAAATCTCAAGACACGAATATTATAACGGAAAAAAAATTATAAAAAATTATTATATGTTTGTTTCATCCAAGAAAGTAAGAAACATATTTACATATTAATCATTAATGTAATTGATTCAATCGTCCTCTATTATTGTCAACACTCAAAACATATAATAAATATAGGTGATGCTCATCATATTTATAACGAGAACGACTTATGTCCAAATCAAACCCTACCTATCGCTGATACCACGATTTACGATGTTGCATTTTCAGCATCAAGTGCAAAGAATATAAGTGTAAAACTGATTTATTTACGAAATCAAAATAGAAAAATTATTATTAATAGGTAGTCCTATAAGTATATTATTAATGAACATTTTATGCGTACCAACAGGTTATAGGGTCTACAATGTTCTCGTAAATTGTATATAACTACATAACTACATAAACATTTATTTAGCAATCACATTAATATACTACTTGAATAATATTTATAAATAAACAAGTATTTAAAATAATAGTACTGAGATTTAAGTGTTATCATACCAAAACCTTCAAATATTATATTTATTTCAATCAACTAACAATTTATTTTATGAATTATAAAATCAGGTAATACTTTTTTGTATAAATATTTAATTTTACAAGATTTAATTTTCAGATATTATTATTTCTGTTGTTATGACTATGGTTGAAAAAACTTAAAAATTAGCAAGGAAATTTTTAATTTTTATAGATTTTCTTTTGGCACTTCAAAAATAGTTTTTATGAATGTAGATGTATGTTAGGTAAGCATATTATAATATTATCTAAGAGTTGAGAAACTTATATAATTACATATAATATTAAGTATTTTTATTTTTGAACTTAAAATCCTGTAGGTTACTTACAAGTTGGTCATGTAATATAAATAAAATCTAAATTCCATAGGTAAATAAAATTGTTTTTATAAAATGCATTGTTATTATAAGTTATGAATAAAGTTTTGAGAAGCTTTTAGAAAATTTTTACCAAATGTCAATAAATGTAAACGACACGAAACTGTCAAGTGTCGACTACCTATTACGCAGTATTATATTAAATATATATTATTTATCAAATAATTCAATAAAAACATTTATTTAAGTAACAATATAACGTTCTAAGTGCCTCGGCATACCTATTACCTAGTACTTTTATACATTAATAGTAATATAATATACTGTTTTTAGTTCATAACTCATTCAATATTCATTGAAAACAAAACAATTATTTTTTTTCAAGATCTACAAATATCATCTCATATGCACCATACACACATATAATAAAATTGTAAGTTATATTACATTTTATAACATGATACATTAGTCAATAGTTATTATACATATGTATTTTATTAGGCAGTTATACTTTCCTTTTATTTATTTTTTCTAATCAATGTATGTATATTTACCTATTTGTAAATGATTTATAACTTCTTCAAACAGCCAACTTGGGTTATGTATATATTATACAGCAAGGTAAAAACTACAAAACAATTGTCGTTACATAGTTAAGGTATTCATATAGATTGCATTATTACACATAGGTAATTAACAACTTTTTATAATAACAAATATTAATTTTATTTGGGTTCTTTATTTATTATAGGTACCTGCCCACTTGCAATAAATGTTGACATTTTTCAATTAAAACCAATCGAGTAAAATACTTAACCATCTGCTTATACTTAAAGTGTATAGTTACGTTTATGGGGAATTATATAGCGGTACCTATACATGTATTATATACTATATAGTACTTAACGTAACTATATTTTCATTAGTTTCAAAAAGTTTTATTTAGGTAGGTAGGTGGTACTCACTAATAAAAGAATCTTCGGAACAAACCGTAAATTGACTATCCGACCAACGAGCCATGGTTAGCGATTCTTAAATTGAACTAAGTCGTAAATAGCCGACTTGGCGCTCATCATAAACTAGATGTTCGTTAATCTTATATTTTATAGCTGTTGCCTGTTTGTTTAAACAATGCAATAAGTGTAGATATTAAAATCATATCTGTGTATTTATTGGATTATATTTTAAGTGTACCGTGTACCTAATATTACCTACATGTAATTATAATTTAAACATGTACACAAGGTTCAAACTACAAATAATAGCAATATCCAAACGTATACAGTGTATACATATGTATAGTATTATTCATAATTTTATTTTTTACGACGTAGGTAATACTGCTGAAAGCCTAAATTGCAAATTGTTACACTGTAATTTTCCGGATATGGATAGGAAAATGTAGATTGCAAATTGCAAACCCTTTATCCAAGTTGATAACAATTTCCTGGCATTTCAATCAACTTGCGTTCGTCAATTAATCATCTTTGCTTTTTGGTTTATCACAAATAATAAACTCTATATAGACTACGACAACTTAAAAAACAAGCATTTCAACACTTTCACAATCGATCAAATCATTTAAAATTATTAAACGTTTAATTTCATTCGAACTTAGCCCGTCGGTTGGGCAGATAAATTATAATTATTGGACTAAATAATATTTTTATCTACCATGTTATTTGTAGGTATTTAATATTTATTTTTTATATATAATTAATTACTTGAATATCTGGTAACATAAATAAAATATAATATTAATAGGACATCGGAAAATTAATGAGCCACGTATTCTTAACAGAGATCGGGTCGTCATTGTCCACTAGCGCTGACTTGTAAAGTTGTAATAATCTCGTATCGGCGGCGATCAGGCTAATAATTGCATTCGAAGTTTAGAACTAATAATAACTAACATCACGTGATCTATCGCTAAAATTTTAGTCTGTTGGTATACCAAAGAAGTCAAATCACGTAAGTTGCACAAACCAAATTTCAAAGGAAAGACAAAAAGACATTATAATACGACTTTTTATGCCATGTTCATTATGTTATAATTAATAGGTTAGGATCTAAATCAAAAATTTGTTTGTTTGATTATACCTGGGGTATGTAATATGTACGATGTGCCCGAAATGAATACCTTAATATAGATAACTAACTTGTCTAATACTTATTCTTTCCTATTATAAATTTTGTATTTTATACTCTGCAGAGCGGAGCGAGGAATGTATTGATTTTACTATGATGTGTGTAGTGTGTTGTTTTAAAAAAAAATTTTTTTTGTGTCTGTCATCGCGTTTTGGGGCAGGAAAAGTGCTTCGATTTTCGAATTCAGTACCTCGTTCGATCAGAAAGTGAATCTATGGTTGCTACTTTGGGGGGTCAAAAGTAAAAAATTCTCAATATTTTTCTAAATATTCGGGATAAATCGACTAAAAATTAAGGGAAAAATGGGAAATTTTATGCACAATCAGTTTTCGACAAAATCGATTTTGGTTTTTGATGTAACTTTAAAACAAATGACCATTGATACATGAAATTTTCACCGAATGTTTACAAAGGTATATTCTATCCACCGTGCAATTTTCAAAAAATTTCGACTGAAGTTGAACTATTCATAGGCATATGCAATTTTTAATCATTATAAGTTTTTTTTAAATTAATATCGATAAAAATTTATTTGTTAGGTAGAAAAGCTTGAAAATTTAATTCAAGACACCTAACATGTCCATAACTTTAAGTAAGTAAACTGAATAATATTAGATAATAGCACAGATTGTATGAAAATATCATAGGTAGGTATTTCATAGAATCTAAGGTGATTTCATGAACAATTCGATCCGGATCATCTAAATGTAACCAGTAAAATATATGGTACCTATATAAATATTTTTTCGAGATCTCAAGTCCCCAAAATTTTAATTTTAATCTAATATTTTTATTATTTTCGGAGTGTATATTTGGTGATCAATATATATTGTGTTTTATTAAATATTTATTTGGAATTTGGATTGTTTGGTTGCAATATTATAATAATAAAACTTAGATTTTTTTTCCATTATAAACAATAATATTCGAGATAATATTTATACAAAAACCTGTGTCTTTGACTCTTACAGCCTTACAAGGGAGGACTGGCTAGGGTAGCCGGTGTGTGATCACTGCCTAGTGCTTGTAGGCACCGGTGAAAATTTGGGTTTTTTGAATATTATATTTTTACCGATTTAATGAAAGTATGTAATTGAGTTTTTAATGATTATACTGTATTCTCTAACTATGTCATAAAGAGAAAAATGATAAATACCAAACGACAAGCAATGCTGGTAATCCAAAAATATTCTTTTGGGATTTAATTATTTATCCGAATATAATTTGAGCTGATTTTTATTTTCAGTCCACCCAGGTCCCTTATATTTTCTATCATTGTAAATACCTATATAGAGACCCGAAAACAAATAATTATTACATATTATTCTATAATTTAATTAAGTTTTAGACGAATTAGAATCGTTGTGCTCGCAAATTTGTATTTATTACCTATTCTAAAATATTGCCACACACTCATACAGTGCACAAATACAAAATAATTCAATGTAAAACGATATCATACATCGGCTCATCGCTCTACTCATAATAATTTAAATATATAATAGGTATATTTATGTAACAGTTCGTTCCTAAATAATATGATGTATCAAATGAAGTTTACTAACGGACACTAAATCACTAACAATATGATCATTAAAAAATTATATATAACTTATGTAAGTAATTATAGTGATTTTAGCGATGGTACTTGATTTGGTCCCTATCAATTTAAGTATTTAACTACATATTATACTGAAGAAAATCATAAATTTCAATTTGTACTTTTTAATTGGTCATAAGTATATCGGTAACTATTGCAAACATTTTTTTATAATAACTCTAAAATAGTACATTAAAATAATAATATTGCTTGCTGAATATTTTTTTTGGATTTCATAGCAAATTGTTAGCGTACCTTTTTTAAAAGTTGAAATGTTATCCCGGCTTGTTCAAGTCTTCTCGTATAATTGACGATCAATATTCAATATATATATATTGACCATACACTTATTTTAGTTAGGTTTATATGCATAAATCATAGCAATTGCTAACTTGCAAGGGCTATCGAACGATTGAAAACATTATACCTTTTTGGCCGAACGATTGAGAACACTTAAAAATAACAAAGAACTTACCGCTGACCCCAAAAAAGGATACGATTGAAGAACGAATTTACGTGCAACGTTGCCATATCATTTATTATTTATCATTTAATAAATATTCTTGAAGAAAATCATATGTAATATAAATATGTTTAAAAATGAAAAAAATTTTGAATTATAAGACTATGTATTATATATGTAAAAAAAAAGTAAAACTTGTAGAATATATTATAAAAATATGTATAAAAAATGTAATACACATATGTTATGAGTTTATGACAAATGAGTTACCTATGAATTAGTTAAAGCGGGATAGCATAATCCACCATACTCTACAGATATTTTAATAAATTATTAGAGCTTTTATTTGCTACATACTACATACATTCATTATCATTCATTATGAATATTAATTAATTTTTCCTTTTGTTACCCTGTTCCATTGTTGCTATTTTTAACCGACTATAATACGAATACTTCGTTAACGTTTGTGCGACGACTAAAGCGCCTATTAAGTCATTCTCTCGTATATCTGGTATAAAAGTTACAAATAACATCATACAGTTAATTCGATAAACGTCCGATAAATATTAAAAATCAACTGTATTAATCGTTCAGTCAAAAAGGTATAACGTTCATAATCGTTAGTTAGTCGATTATCGTGCTCAAATTATTATTCGATTAAATTTGGCAACGTTGAAAATAAAATAAAAATATCGAGCGTTCTCATTCGTATTTTACCGTTTGCAAGCGCTCGTAAGTCGTATTAACATTCGTCAGACCAACACAATTTTTACTTACACAAAGGAGTCGAACGCGATCCATTCGGCACACTGTTATAAACAAAAAATCAGCACTATACAATAATTGAAACCTTAACTTTTAAAACTTAATTCTTGACTTTTGGTTACTCACAAAGTCACAACTCACCATAATAATCAATAAGTAGGCGCGATACATTTTAAAATGAATTATTTCACTTGGAGGGGGGGCACACAATCATTTTTGATAGTCACAAGCCGCAAGCAAACTTCCAAGTCATAAGCTTGCTGTTTATTTGGGTATAGGGCCCGTATTATTATAGCTGAAGGCTGAACTCCGGTTAAACCACGGAATTCAGCCGGTTAAATCAGTGGTTCAAGCATAACCGAGGTTTTTAACTATGATTGTAAAACGGGTCCTTAGTGAGGTTTAATCTTAGAACATGTTCGTCATGTTCTATGGTTTAATCTTACCGAATGGCGAATACTGCTATCCGCATTGGCCCGTATGGATTTAAATTAATTCGATCACAGCAGCGCTATCTACTGCCGCCGAATAATTTTGAACTCTATAGTATAAGATAAATATAAGCCATGGTCTATACCAGTGCTGGCCAACTTTGATCGACCTCCGAATTTTTCTAGGTTGTCGCGATCAACCAAAAAAAAAAAAATGTCAATAAACAAAAAATATATTATATGTACAGGCGTGTTACACTTATTTTATTACTTTTTATTTACAATATAAATGCACAGTTTAACACTACACATATTTTAATATATTTGATTACTCTATACAGTCTATAATATTATCTATCATGTACGTGGAATATGGCCATCACAGCTGCTTAGTTTCCTAGTTAGATAGCGCTGCCATATACGATTTACATCAATGTGGATGTGGGCAAATCCGGCAAACAACTCCATCGGTTTAGTTTTTAATTTTTAGGGAAACTGAAAAACATATTGAGGGATTTAATTTTGGAATTAAGATTTCGGATAGAGGACCTGGGTAATTCATTTCAGTGTTATTGACGTTATAAATTCCAGAAAATTAAAATTAAAAAACGCCGCATTACAAGGATAATGTTGAATTAATGGCATTTAGAACTACACCGTTGAAAAGTTTCAAAAAACTTATTATTCGGACTTTTGTGTCCCACTACTCGAAATTTAATTAGAGGTCAATTCACTCTGAATTTTAAACTAACAGATCCACACGCGTTCTGCTGAGCGTAAATTTGTCATGTTATGCACTTGTAAGACGGAGACAACACAAGCGGAATGCGGGTATTACATAGGTTAGGTCTTAAACTATTATTATACGAGCACCCAAAATAATAACATTATCATAAGGAACAATTTTTTAGTTTAGCTACCTGATAATTTTTTTTTTTTTTGAAACATTTACTTTTGATGAGTTAAGTACTCAATAGTCTAGTAAACCTCATAAAAATGATCCATTGATATTTTAAATCGTAATGTATAAATTAAAGATATTCAAACTGTGTATCGTGGCTCTCAGAGGCCTCGAGAGTTGGCGAAGATAGTCATGTTAAAGCACCGGAAACCAACATTAATAGTAGGTCTTGTAAAATTAATTTAAATATTATTTATAATCATTATGGAAATGATAATCATCATGCTACAATTTCAATTTTTATTTCTAGAACTAAATACTGTATCTGTATTGTTTAAACTTTTTCATAATAATTTAGGAGCAATTAATATTGTGATCACACAAAGGAGCCATGAGATGAAACAGTTTGAATACCTCTGCCCTCTGGCATAGTTTATTTTAACTTTATATAATGATATTTCAACTTTCAATAGGTAGTCAATTTTTTTAATCTTTAGAATAATAAAAGACAATGAATAACATTTTATATTTTTATGTTTTAAACTTTTGTTTTTTTATCTTTGTCAGCTTTTGAATTGAATTTATTCGATTCACGCTTCCTTTTGTTGATAGCACTTCTAGGATCATATATTTCAAACCAATCATCATCTTTTTTATTTGCATCTTTTGCTAGTACAACATCTTCCTTCTGAAATTGAAGGGGATGACTTTTCCTGTGTTATAAATAATAAAGTATGAATTATCAAATTAATCACATTATACAATATACAAGCAAGCTAATAGTTAAATTGGAAAAAAAAATAGGAATAAATAATTTTTTATTATTTAATATTTATTCAATTTGAAAATATACCAATCATCATCATCTTCTTCAAGTGTTTCAGATGATTTTTCAGGTTTTTCTTGACTTGATCGTACTGCATTATGAAGTTTATTTTTAAACTGCTCTAAAAGACTAAGAGCAAATTCTTCTCTATTTGAACCTAAATCAATTATCATTAAATAAGGAATTTTTAACAATATATATGAAAGTTTTAGGCAATAAATAATACCTTTTAAGGGAATTTCACTTTTTTTGGAAGAATACATTTTTATATTTTCTAAATATTGTTGTTTAAGTGGATCAATAGGCAAAAGTGGTATGCTTGGTGTATCTTCTATATCTAGGTCTTTTTTTTTATCTTTTTTTTTTTTTGAAAGCTGTGATTTTATTTGATTTATTTCTTTTCGGATTTCCTCCCTAGTAATAAAATAAGCAAATTTTAAATACATATTACAATATTTAGTATTTTCATATTAAACATCATTAGTCATAATGATATACTTTTAAATACACTTTATAGATAAAACAGTTTGTATGATTTTAGAATAAGATCAATTTATATCAATGCTATCACTGCGTAGAAAACTAAATTTATAATTACGCTTTTTTTTTTTTTTCATCTTTTAGATCTTTGCCAAGTTCATAATCGTCAGAATCTTCTTCATTTGGTTTTTCAATTGGTTTAATTGCACTTTTTTTATTTTTACTATTAGATGACAATTTTGACCGAACATCATCTATACTTATTCTAAATAAAAAAAAGTATGTTTAACGTATAAACGAATAGATGTAAAAATAAAAATAAAATATTTTTACTTTGATGTCTGATCACTAGAAGGTATAGTTATATCATCAGTAAGTTCATTATCTATAACTGCAGGTTCTGAACTTAACTGAGGATCTTTAAGAACATCATGAGTTGATTTTGGTCTACCACTAAATTCTTTAACAACATCAATAAGTTCTTCTTCGTCCACTTCAGCTTCTTCACCAAATGATAAAAGTTTAAAATTTCTAAAAATATATATGTAAATTTAACTAGGAAATAAATATATATATGCCATATAATATTATGATATAATATCTAGAAGATTTTTCAAAGACCATATTAACTTACTTGACACCAACGGCTTCTTTTTTTTTTGAAAGTTTTTCAGTTTTTTCACTCTTTTTTTCAACTCTAGGTACAATATCAGGGAAAGGATTATTTAATACTATAGTTTTTAGTATTTTTTGATCATAAACTGGTTTATCTTCCTATAAATAAAATTAATAAGACATATATAATATTTTACAACAATGTAATAAATACTTTTTTAATACCGTATCTACAAGAGTTTCATTTAATTTGGTTAAATTAAAGATAGTATCACCAGCAACTTTTCCAAATATTGTATGTTTAGATTGAAGTTCTGGAGTAGATCCTAATGTGAAAAAAAATTGAGATCCATTATCATCTTTTCCAGCATTTGCCATAGCCACCAAGCCACGTCGATTAAACCGAAGACGTGAATGTATTTCATCCTAAAAAATTTTCTTAATTTTTATTGGATAAAGAATATTCATTAAATAAAATTATTACTTTAAATGGATGACCATAAATTGATTCACCACCTGCTCCAGTTCCAGTTGGATCACCACCCTGAGCTATGAAACCTTTGACAATACGATGAAACAAGACTCCATCATAATATCCATCAGTACACAGCTGAACAAAATTTTTACAAGCTTTTGGAGCTTCTCTTGACCATAATTCAATTTCAATATCACCAAATGAAGTTTTGAGTACGACCTTTAAGAAATATTTAGTTAGAAATATAGAATTACTAAAATTTTATATTTATATTAATAATATGTATTTTGTATATTTTAATACTTATAATTTATACTTTATTTATGTAAATAAAATACTTAGACTCTATTTAACATTCATAAAACAATACAAATATAATATGTTCTTAAAATCTGGTTATGTTTAATTATTTCAAACATTATTGTATCTATTATTATGTTATATATTTCATAATGCAATTATGCTATAATCTATCATAAGCCAAATACCACTCACTCATTCATTACTACATCTCAAAAACAACAAAACATATGAATTTGGAATTTGGAATAGTGGTCTATCTAATAATTTATATGTTCAATAATAAATTCCAATACTCCCATTTTAAAGAGGTAGTCCAAACAGGGATTTTAAGATTCACAGTGGAATTGAAACTTTTTTAGTTTATAAATGGTTCACATAGGACACTCGAGTACCTAGATCAGATACAACCATGCATCAAATTATAGTGGTAGTGGTTTCAAATAAAGAACTACATCTTAAAACCAAATGCATGCGTGTAGCTTATATACCTACTCAAAAACAACTCAAATGAATTTGACAGAATCTTTAGATTTTTTTTTTGAGTTATCAGAAAAGTTAGAGAGTAAGTAGTTTAAACCACATTAAAAAATAAACCGAGTACCAAAACTTCGATCTGCGACTTGTGGTTGCACATATATGACAAATTATTTTTACAAAACTAGGTAGTAGGTACTAGTATAAAAACTGAATACATGGTCATGGGAAAAAGAGATAGCAGTGCCATATTCCCGCACACGAAAGTTGGTAGGTATGAGTTCAGTAGAGCCAAACAAATCAAGTACCTAGGTTCAGTAGTAACAGAAAAAAATGAAACTGACAAAGAAGTTGGGGCAAGAATTGTATCAGGAAATAAGTGCTTTTATGGACCCTCAAAAATATTAGGATCACGATCCTTGTTGTTAGAAATTAAGAAACAGATATATACAGCCTCCTTAATATGCCCAGTTGTCACTTATGGAGCGGAGACCTGGACATTAAGAAAGAATGAGGAAAGAAAACTTATGGTTTTTGTAAGGAAAATTCTAGGACCAACGAAAGACAGAGAAACGGGTGAGTGGATAATAAGAAAAAATAATGAATTGGAAAGCCTATTTAAAAAAGAAAACATAGTAAATACAATCAGAAACCGAAGACTTCAGTGGGCCGGTCACGCTAGACGAGGTCAGAATAATATAATAAGGATGACTATGGACGAACCCAGTTGGTAAAAGACCACTAGGGAGACGTTGATTAAGGTGGGAAGACACGATAAAAAAAGACGTGTTAGCACTGAATGGAGGACCAGATTGGAAAGCACGAGCTCTGGATAGAGAAGGCTGGAGAATTGGATGTGTGACGAGATGGTCTTAATGGCCGACAAACTCCAAAGAAGAAAGAAGAAGGTACTAGTATACTAACACTGATTTGTTTGAGAACTTTACTGATAAATACTAAAACTGAGATAAACTCAAGGCTCAAACCAACATTTAATGTATTAACTATATAGGTTTTGCCACAAAAAAAAAAAAAACTGAACACGGACAATGCCGGGACATTCAGCTATTATTTATAATTTAGTTTTAATCAGTTTAAAAGAGTTAGACACTTGGAGATATTATAAGAAAACAAATTTAAGAAATTTACCCGGACATTAGACTTATAGGAGCAATACAAAATATTTAATAACTTTAAAATAAGATGCAATTAATCTACACCTTAGACAATAGTATAATATTTAGAAATTAAAAAATCATAAAAAAAACACAACACTTACTTTTCCAGAAGTAGGTGGTTCTTGAATATAAATATTACTCATTTTATAAACTTCAAAGGATTATTGAGATATTAACCATTAAGCAAGATGTATAGATTGTAATATTAATAAACAAGTAAAATAAAATAAATATAATTTAATGAACCATTTCAATTAAAATTAATAAATCATATATTATTTGCATATCAAACTTAATTGAAAATTTTATCAACCAAAATCTCAGGTCTATGTTTTTTGATAATAACACAACTATAGGCAATTAAATAATAAATTAATAAAAATTAAGTTTATGTTAAACAATAAACAAAAAGCATCAGAAGAATATGAATTATTTTATTCCAATATCTATTATTATTATATAAAATGAACTATGAAAAATAATACTATAGTAATACTATTATAGATCCGTATGGATAGAACTTGCCAACTTGGAATTAGGAAGAGAATTATTTACATTAAGGTAATTTTAAAGGTTTCCTTAAAAATTTCAATCTTATTGTTATTTCTTAAACAACACTGTGTCACTGTGGATATCATTACATTTATTTTATTTAATAACATCAATCCTTTGGCTGAGTGAATATTATTTTGTATAGATTACACAAGGAGTGAATTTAATATTTTATATTTTATCTCACTTCAAGATAAGGCACAGATTATATAAAAATTAATTAATTTATATGTTTGTTAATATTTTGTTTCATATTATGTCTATGGATAATGGAATTAATGGATATAGGAAAATAAAAAATAAACGCTGTGTATAGAGACCCGACCTTAGATCATATACTATGCAGTATGCAGTATGCATTAAGTATGGATGTAGAATTGTAGACGATGTAGTTAATAGATTAGTTATGCCACAGAACAATATAGAAGCGACACTCTGCAATCCCCACCTGCTTGGTGGTCGATCTCTGGTGGTTTAGTGTTGAAGTTGTAAATGATTACCTGGTGGTTTAGAAGTGTTGTTATGAACGATTTTTTTTTTGAGATAAACGGTTTGTTGTTTGTTTACGTTTTTGACTAAACGGCTTACGGGCTATGGCTTTACTACAACATATTGTTATGCGGTTATGCGTTATACATACGGTTATGCGTATACCGAATTGTGTCCAACATCATCCCCACCACCTTCAAAATTTCACGGTACACGAAAGAAATGCGTATGCCACGATTTAAGATATACAGGTTGCCCATCGGCATATGATAAGGTGAGAACCAAATTGAGTTCATTGTGGTGCTGGAAATTACAGTAAGCGCTCCATGTGAGATAAAAGTTAACTACCGTATCGCTGCCGGTTGCCTGCTGAATTTTAAATTTTCTATTTTCAGTTTTGTGTCATAAATAATGATTACAAAAGAATTATTCTTTTTACTAATTTAATTTTAAAATTTTATATTATTTTCCAAACATTTAAGATTTTATTGAAGTCTGCTTTCAAGCTGTACAAGTATAACAGTAATAATATATTATAAATTATAATGTAAGTTATATAGATTTTATTATTTTATTATAATTATCAAGCTATATAAAACAACCAATATATTTATTTATGAACTAATTAATTTATACACTTTTTACATTTAGGTACTAGCTACTTATTACCTTTTTAATCATGATTTAACTAATTTTGACAACTTTTTTTTAGTTCGGCACTGTTTTTTATTTGCTTGATTTATAGTATAAATATAGTATAAATTTTATACAAAATAACAGTTTTGTTTGCGATTGCGACTAAATAGTAGTAGTAACTACTTAAAGTATATTTATATAAACAAAGTTCGAATAGCATGAAATTCCACAACTGCCAACGTAATACATCTATACATCTCCCCGCCAAATTCCAGATTGTCCCGTCGAATTTCACATCAGGGTTACCTGTCGCAGAAATATCCCAAACCAGTAATTTCTGCTGAACTGTTCCCAAACTCGTAATACTTCACCAAAAAATATGAAACTTTGTACACGGCATCGAATGTACCGTACTTAGACATCGTAAAAATGTACAGTGCCTACCGCGAAAACTCATCCAGTTACAACACAGTTCAGTAATTTCCGCTGAACTGCTCTCAAACTCGTAATACTTCACCAAAAAATATGAAACTTTGTACACGGCATCGGATGTACCGTACTTAGACATCGTGAAAATGGTAGTTGGAAAAAAAATCCCCGCAAAAAAATCCCCGGAAAAAAAATCCGCGCACTAGGAAAAAAAAATCCCCAGTTGCATTATACCGGTAGTATTAAATTATTTTATAAATTTTATTATATGAAAAATAAAATAAATATTGTATATTATGTTAAAAATTGTTATTTTATAATAAATTAAATATTACTAAATATATAAATGTATTATATTATACGCATATAAAATGTATGCCATGATGGATAAACTTTCGGCGTTTTGAACAGTATACTCGAAATCGCGATCAAGATGTAATTCCAATTTCCAACTGACCAATTAGTTGTTATTTGTTTCAGTTCCGGTTTAAGATTAGATAGTGGACAACACGCATCCTATAATCGTCGTAAAGAGTGTTTTTCCAATGTAGGTACTCGTACTTTATAGGTATTCAGGTAGGTACCATAGGCGCGCATAGGGTGTGAATTTAGGGGGAGCTGAAATAATTTATAGTACACAGACCCGTGGGGAGCGAAGCCCCCCACTACACCACCCTAATACTATAATAATTGCATTGCAATAATTATAAATTTTATTAAAAATAAAAATAAATATTTTGTAATTATATTACAAGTTATAATAACATGTAATCAGTGGCGGACTGGGAGAAAAACACAGCCCGGGAAAATCATAATTGTAGAGGCCCTCAATATACTAACGGCCTTTTAAATATATAATATATTTTTTATACGTCATGTGGATGCTATAACGGTCTATACAATGCCTATAATAACTATTTTAGATTCTGAGCGGAGCGATGAATATACTCGTATTGTTTTTACAATGATGTGTGTGTTTTTAATTTTTTTTTTGTATCTATCATCACCTTTTAGGACAGTAAAAATGCTTAGATTTTTTTCAACATTATCTTTTCTGATAGGAAAGTAGTGAATCTAGTTGGTAGTTTTCCCAGTAGTTTTCAAAAGTGCCGTGAAAAACAAAAGAAAAATTATTTTTATTTTTTGATGTAACTCTAAAACAAAAGACCATAGATAGATGCAATTTTGACTGAGTGTTTATATTAGAATTTTTTATACATCAAAACATTTTCAAAATATTTTGACTTGTTTTGAACTGTTTACGGCAATTTAAAATTGCATGTATTTTAATTTTTTTTCGATAAATATATCAATAAAATTGTATTTGTTGTCCCAAAGTGCGTGAAAAGGTAATGAAGGCTCCTCATATATTGTTACTATAGCGGTTGAAAAATATTAAAAATGCATAGGCATACATTTTTTTATAATCATTTAAAGTTTGAACTTTGACAAAATGTATCAAAATCTTGAAAATTATCAATCATTGTAATTAAAAAATTATGAAATGTTCAGTTTTTATAACTAAGGATTAAAAATTAAAAATACAGATTCTCATAAATTGTTCTTATTATGGCCAACAAATCTAAAAAATATATAAACACAGTTATTTCTTATAGACATTTTAAATTCAAATTGTGAATTTATATTTCTTTATTATAAATAAAATAAAAATTTTTAATTACATCTAGATTAGTATTCTTGCTCTACGATATTACCTCAGTGTATAGAGCAAAGCTAGCAAATTCATATGTTAGCCATACACTTTATTCACATTTATCAACTACTAGCAATAAATAAATTTATTATTATTAAACAAAAATTTGGACGAAATTACATATTAAATCCAATAATATCGATTTTGGTTATTTTGTTGTAATTTAAAAATAAATATTATTCGTGGATATAAGAAACTTTTAAGAATATATTGACATATTATTGTATTTTATACACACAATGACATTTTCAAATGTATTTTTTTGGGGAAAAATGAATTTAACCTACTGTAGAAGATACTAATGCCTAATACTAAAATTAATTACTTTAATCACAATAATATTATAAAATATGCCTATTGCCTACCTATAGTAATTTTATAGACATACCGTCTCAAAATCTCGTTTTTCGTACACAATAATATCATATCATTGAATTCAAATTTAATACCATTCATTACAGTGACCTACTATATTATTGTAACCTACTGTAAGCCTGGTCTGGCCGAACACAAGCCAGTCCCGCATTTTAAAATACCTAATCAGAAAGCTAGGTTTTTATGTTTAATAATATTTTATATTACATACTTATTACTCATTAGATAATATTTTAATTTATTATTTCACCATTATAATATTAATAAATATATATTTTATACCAGCAGCGGCCCACCGGGAAATTTCCCGGTATCCCGGTCGTCCAGTCCGCCACTGCATGTAATCATTAATTATTAATGTTAGACAAGATTTAATTTTCTGTTTGATATTGCAAATGTTTGCAATATAATTTCCCCCTCTATTTTATT
Source organism: Diuraphis noxia (assembly GCF_037042655.1). Lineage (NCBI taxonomy): Eukaryota > Metazoa > Arthropoda > Insecta > Hemiptera > Aphididae > Diuraphis > Diuraphis noxia. The sequence goes on along the minus strand of NW_028301715.1, from coordinate 3,144,139 downwards.
GGTAAGATCACTCTCAATGCTAAGCGTAGATAGCTTGGTAAATCTTTCTATCTTTCTTGGCCCATATTGGTGCGTAACCAGTTTTTCAATCTACGCATAGCTGAGAAGGAGCGTTCACACGTTGACGAAGAAATTGGAATTGTTATTCCCAATAGCTTACAGACATTTGGAAACGAACTTTTATAACATTGATTTTTCATGCCTTCATATATAAAGCTGGCTGGTAGACTATTCATTAAAACCATCATTTCTGCTGATAAACTAACCGTTGATATTTTCAAAATATCCTGATATACATAAACAGATTTATATAATAATATTTCAAAAGATATGACTATGTAATAAATATTTTAAATAGTTTATGCGGTGCTAATTTTAAACCTGGGAGTGCTAAGCGCCCCCAAGCACTCCCCTATGTGCGCCTATGGTAGGTACACAATTAGAGATAATGAACTTTTTTCGATTGCAATAAATTGATGTTATAGCGATCATATTATATGGTATAGGTACCTAATATACAATATTTATTTATATTACCAATTTTTTATAAAATGACAACTTTTAAAATAATATACAATATTAATTTTACTTATATTATATAATTTATAACATACCTAATAGTACGGTACTACTGGGGATTTTTTTTCCGCAATTCCGTGAAAATTTATAGTGCCTACTGCGAAAACCAGAACAGTTACAACATTTAAAACGCTGTTCAGTAATTTCTTCATATATGCAAATCATTACCTACATGTGCACAAAATGATAAGAATCCTGTATGTTTTGTTGCATTACAACATTTCTAGGGCACTTACTAAAATAAAGCAACTTATATAACAACCGTTGACTTATCATTTTTCCAATTGATCAAGGTAAGTCGCTATTTAGATTTTTTGAATTGTCGAATGAAGCAGTATTTTATACACCTCAATAATTTTATAATTTATAATACAATAAAAGTGCATTCTTATGACAACTGCTGAACTGCTCATATAGGTATATTATACTGTAAATAATTTTTTAGAGCGTTGAATTATTCGCCTACATCATAATGTGTCTTAACATAATATAATAATGATATGTCTTAAGGTCAAGTAACATGTTTTACAAGATATCAATAAACGCAATCAGTTGTACCTTTTTGTACCTGTAGTGTATTGGCATCGTTATAAGTGTCAATTTTGGGCGCCCAGCGTTGTATCTTATGTGTTCTTGGAAATTAATTATGGTGGTTATATCGTTATATGGATCTTTTTTTAAAACTGAATTCTTTAACAAAATTAGTACCTATACAATAGTTACTAAAATAAAGCAATGTATTACACTTGAGAGTGACTTAGAATCCATCCATATAGATACCTGAAATTTAATGTATGACTGAAATGAAGGGTTTGTTATTTGTGCCAGAATGGTAATACATAAAACGCATGCAGTTGTATGTATCTCATTTAAATCAAAGCTATCATACCCGAATCAGTATAATTATTAATTTATCTTTATATGCCAATGAGTTTATAGTATATTAAACTATGAAGTATGCAGCTTCTACTAATACTCTCCAATGATCTCTGTCAGCGGCATTCTCAATTACTATTGCTTGATCAGTTCCTTTTAGGTCAATCTTTACCAGCGCTAGTGCGGTCTTCCTCGTGGTCACTTGATGAGTGTAATATCATAATATTTAATATTATTATTATTATTATTTTTTTTTAACATTTATTAGTATATATTCAATCTGTAACGGTTACAATAACCATATGAGCGTGAACAAAACAAAAATAAATATACATGACCCTAACGGCCTAACACCATAAGTACTTCTGTTGGGTAGTTCCTTAAACTCAAGTAAACTCACGTAAAAACACATAAACACCGTATATATGCCTATTGTAAACTAACCTTACAGATTGTATATTTTCCAAATAAATGTTATATATATATTATATATATACATGACTTGAAGTCTTACGGAGAGTAGCTTCCTGCTACCTAACAGTAACACTCATATGGTATTTATTAAAATTAAAAAATAAATTGTCTATTTTTCTTGCATTCTCATTTATTAATATTGCAAGAATTAACACAGGCAATGATTAATATTTTATTGGCTGTACACATTCATCATTGAAATTGAGATTAAGTTACTTTGGAGTTTGAACACCTATATATGATATTTAAATGCCTTAAACTTAGTTTTGTATAATTTATATACATACACACTAAAAGTTTAATTTTTAATTTTTATTATAAATTATAAAAATTTATAATAATATGTTATTGTTAAAGAAAATGCCTTATGGCTATTGGCTATAAATAATACATTTTTTGTTCCTAAAATTCTGTTTTTAATGATTGTAATAACTTTCTTATAACTTCCTATAAACTATATTTCTGTAATGTGTAATTTCCAAGTCACCCAAGAGGTATACACTGTGTAGTATAATACACATGACTCGTTTCTTATTTTTTCATTTATTTTTAACCCTGTACATGTGCTCAATCTCATTCCAATCTACACACTGCAAAAAAGTTTCCCATTGTCCTTCAGTTTTAATTTTTTAAGACGTTCTTCTAATTTGAGAATACCACTTGAAGATGAACCAAAATTTTGATGACAATTATTCATAATCTTTAATATATTTTTAAACATCATTCTTTTATCTTCATTATCATTATTTTCAATTCTAGATGTGCTAGGTTTATTTTCTTCAGTATCACCGTTTTGATTACATATCACATTATTTTCAATAGTTTTAATTTCAATATTATTAATTGGGCCGTTATTTTCTTTTATGAAAGGTTCATAAAAGGATTCATCTACAACTTTATCTCCATAGTCAATTTTAGCTATAATGAAACGATCTGTGGGAGTTATAACCGGACAATATTCAGACTTAACACCAAAATATTTATAAACAGCACATTGATGTTTACAAAATTTTCCAGTAAGCGCAGCTGAACAAGAACAAAGTCCATTACTTGTCCACATAATACATTAAACCACTTTCTTCTTCACTCGGTACTAAAAACTCATCTTCACTTTCTTGAATAATCATTTCTTTTTTTAAATAAGTAGTTTTTTTAATCATTTTTTGTAGAAATAATCTGGACGATGCATTTCTATTATCTGAAAATTCTCTTAATCTATGTTTATAATAGCTTTCTAAGGCAGTACATGTTAAATCAATTAGAGCTAAAACATTATAAACCTTTACCCTGCATAAAACATGATCTTTAAACAGTCTTACAGCAACCTCACAATAATTATTTGTAACATGACCTCTTGATGTATGATATCTAAAACAGTGGTTCTCAACCGGTGTGCCGCGGCACATTACTGTGCCGCGAGATTGTCTAGGTGTGCCATGAGAAATGTTATTAAATATGACATTTTTTTTTTTAATACAGCAACAAAATAATATTTTAAGAACTAAATTATTTAAAGTAAACAACGGAATATTATATCATAAAGTTAATAGATTTTTAATTATTAGTGAGAAACTTGAGCTTGTCGTTTCGTACACAAAAGTTCAATACGTGGTCGAGTTGAAGACAAGCAGACACGCATTCTCTGATCAACGGAAAGAAGCCTCTCCCGTTTTTTTGTTTTTTATGTTTGTTAGTGTCGAAAAGCCTAACTTTCCGATGTTGTTGTGGATGTCAAGTGCGTGTGCGTGTGTGCCGTGAAAACTTGTGATGTATAATAGTGTGCCGTGAACCAAAAAAGGTTGAGAACCACTGCTCTAAAACATAAACACCATTTTTGTCTATAACTCCAATAATTTTGTACATAGTTTATCCAATTTGGATAGTCAAGATTTTCTCTAATTGACTTTAAATATGCATGTTCTGCATCAACAATTGATTCAGAGTACAAGATAGTTCGAAACTCTTTCATAAGTATTTTACGTTTTTCCAATGGTATATTATGTTTCAAATCTCATAACCAACGCCAAACAGCCTGAAGAACATGAAATACACAAAGTAATGTACAACTATTCGGCCAAATATAGTTAATTGCATTAATTTCTGCTGAACTTTGGTCTGTAATAAAAATATTAGGAAATCCCTGTCCACAAAAGCTTTCAGGAAGAGCTTCTTTTAATAATGAAAATCCTTGACAATAAGATTCATAAGTTTGACCTTTGGTAACTATTATTGCCAAAGGTATAGCCCCAGCTGCACTTGGACACATTATAAAAGTTATGGCATGATTTAATCATTAATGGATCACATGCACTGGTGCTATCAACAAATATAATTTCTTTTGCAAAATTTAACTGGTGAGCTGATTTCATGATTGGTGTAATTATAATTATACCAAATGGGTTTTCTTTAAATAGAACTATGGCACCACTTTCTTCATATACTTTCTGTTTTTCTTTGATTTTCTAAAAAAATATATGTATATTATTAGCAGTGATGTTCCCATCATTTTTTATGAGAGTATACTATACTGAAGAAAGCTAAAATATAGGCGAGAGGTTTAATTACAATATTGAAAAAAAAATACTTCTACATTTTTAATATATAAAAACTTGATTAAAAAAATTAATTACTTAAATAAATTGACAAAAAATTGTTTTCTTAACTCATTTTCTTCGTCGACGATTCTTTTCTTTTCTTTACCGCGTGGGGCTGAATTTGCTGATTTGTGGTCTCGCAGCCAAATTTTCACATATGATTGTGGATTGAAGTCTTCAACTGGGGGGCCATTGATGGAGATAAACATTAAATCTGACACATTTTCAATCGTTAAACGAGTTCTGAGATCAGTAATGGTGAGATTCATATCAGAAAATCCTCGTTCACATTCAGAAGTACTTGTTGGAAGTATGTTTAGTGTTTTTATAAGATCAGAAGATGCATTTCGTGTACAAAAGTTTACTAAACTTTCAAATTCAGATAACCCAAATCTGCGTGACACTCTTTTAACTTCTTCTTCTCCTCTATTGTCATCAGTTTCTATTTTAAATACTTCTTCAATAACCTACAGGATAAAAAAAAAAAAAAATTTAATTTAGATGTTTGTGTACAGTAATTTAAAATTATATTATATTTTTCAATATTCCTTACCTTCAGATCTTGTAGTATTGTGCTATTGTTAAGGTCATTGAATAAGCGTTCACGCATTCTATCGACTATATTTTGCAAGAACTGCAATCTGTTGATTCCTCCAGACTTTGTTACAGTAATATTTACGCCTTTATGAATTTTGTTTTGTATAGCTTCTGTGATTTCTTTTTCTTTTTCACCAGGTTCTGCCTTCAGGCTTTCTAGGATTCTAATCGTTCTACACATTTCTGATTGAGCGCGCATTAATGTTGTTTTCCTTGATTGAAGTATACAAGACAACATCCCGAGTTCGGAAAGGACGTCATAAAAGAGTCCAAGTTCCTCTAGGAAAGAAGAAAATTCTAATTTTTTTTTTTAGCCCAATTTCTTGAGTTTGACTCATGTGCTTATGTATCCCTGGATAGTTTTCCCAAATGGCTTTTATCGTACGAAAACTACTTGCAGACCAACGCACATTTAAGATACGACTAATTTTTTTCATTTCAATTCCAACCTCCACACAAGCTTCATCTAAGGCCCTAGAATTTTTGGGACTTTGGTGATAATAAGAGTAAAGTTTATCCATTAAACATTGAAAACGAGATACACCAGCGCAATCTTTTATGACATCATGTACTGATAGTTCAAGGCGATTTAGAGAAATACCACCGATAAGGCGATAACGATTATTGCGAAATTCATTTTTCTGTAATATATATTATTTTTACATTTTCTGTCGAGTGTTGGTAATAATATTATATTATGTTATAGTAATATAATATGGTTTGCTTGAGAGTATACGTAGTGTAATCATGATAATTTAGAAAATGTTTGAGAGTATATGGCGTATATGTAGTATACACTATGGGAACACTACTGATTATTAGTTACCGATGATAAATTCAAGTAGCTTCTAACTTAACGAGTTAATTAATTTTATTGACACGGTAAGTTATTTTTTTTCCTAAACCACAGATTTAAAATAAATTCAATTTTGTACAAATTAATTTTATAAAAAAAAAATCTGAAATTTAAAATATATTAATTAATAATTATTGGAAAATTATTTATAAAAATAATTATCATAATATGACATATTGTATATTCACAGAAAATATTTAGTATAGTTGTGGATCATTTACGTTAACAAATACAATTATTTTATTATTTTATTGGATTTCATCATTGATTAAAGTATAATATACAAATATAAGTACCTATACCTACAGTAAATAACTTTAGTCTTTATTACATACATTTATTGAATTATTATTTTATTTGTTAGCTTAAAAAAAGATAGGCAGGTATAATTATTAATTTTATACTAAAAAAAAAGTAACTTATTTTTAACATAGTTAAGTTACTTTTATTTTCTAATTAACTTGTAACTTTTGCAAATTAAAAAAAAATAGAGGTAACTTTTAACTTAACTTACTTTTTTCTATATTAACTTAACTTAACGAGTTAAAAAAAAATAGTTAACTTGCCCAGCCTTGGATAAATTTATCAATTTATTATATGTTTAAATAACTTACCTCGATTAATCCAGCACCAGTACGTGGACCCAAGTTTAAATTTCTCCAAATATCATGCCAATGACGAATAGTACGGTAACATGGATTTATGCAACCATTAGCTAATGTTTCTAGTTTAAAATCTTCTTTCAACTCAATAACTGTTCGTGATATTTTTGAGCTTCAGCTATGCCCATACCATTGTCAAAATACTCATAAAATAAGTTTTTTACATCATTATTAGCTGGTAAATATCTGAGGCTTTCTGCTGTATTGATGCTATGTGTATGGTTGTTATAAATTTTTATACAACCCGTTAAACCTTTCTGTAAGAATCATTAACAGTTTTAAATTATCAATAAGAAACAATAATTTATGTTTAATGTAATTTTAAATATTGAAAATATAATAATTATATTCTTATAATAATTTAAAAAAAATGTTGAAACTCAATGTCTCATCTATAAGAATCAACAAGAATACATAAACACATTTTCAAGACACCTCATATAACAGAATCGCCACCCACTCATTATGACAATCATATAAAAGGAAAACCGAGACAAGAGCTAGACAGAAAGTAGGGATATTTGAGACATTCAGAGGCTGGTCGTCACACCACTCACAATCTTGAGATCAGTATCTTTGGAGTCAGGTCATAAGGAACAATTGCAGTTTAGCTCCCTCTCGCCATTTTGAATTTTTTTTATCGAAACTTATGTAACTCATCGAGTTAAGAACGATGGTGCAATCAGAATTGGTCGCTTTCACTTAGTTTCGAAGTTATGGCCTTCCAAAGTTTTCAATTTTACGTTTATAGGCATGCGCGCAACACTACTATAATGCCGCGTGGAGGACCATTTTTGTTATTTTTTTGTAAATTGAAAACTTTGGAAGGCCATAACTTCGAAACTAAGTGAGAGCGACCAATTCTGATTGCACCATCGTTCTTATCTCGATGAGTTACATAAGTTTCGATAAAAAAAATTCAAAATGGCGAGAGGGAGCTAAACTGCAATTATGCCATTATATTTTTATAAACATGTAATAACACAACAAATCACCAACTCCAATAAAATTCCTAAAACATAAATAAAAACATTCAATATACCAGCCAAATATATATATATATTGCTTATACTACCTTTATAAATGGATCTTTTTTTTTAGTTGCAGTAGTATTAAGTTTTATTGTAATATCAATTGTAGCTGGGCAATTCGCATTTTTTGATAATCCTTTTTTATTAATATCAGGTTTTTTGAAATTACTATGTTGACATACAAATTTTTTACTAAATAAAAACATTAATTCATTTTAATAGGTACTTATTATAATATTTGTTATTTATAATAACTGTAAAAGACCTTATGAGCAAACAATTCGTTGGCCATTCGGTATACTGGAGCGATAGTTCCAATGAGTAAAATTCAACTCCCCAATTCAGAAACCCAATTATTAAATATCTTCCATTTTCCATACATGTTAAGTTTGATCTGATGTTAACAGTATTCCCAATTTCTCCAACAATTTCATTTGTATATTTTTTAAGGAATATCATTTTGTCAAATTTCAAAAGTTTAAAGTATTAAAAGTTAAAAGTTAAAACGCGTGTGTCGTTCAGTGTCGGTCAGAGTCCAGAGAACTCACTGTACTGAGTGTACTGTCGATTGTCGAAGTGTCGACCGGTTCGGAGTCTCGGCGGATCGACCGTTCCAGGCGCGCTTATCGCGTGTCGGTGTCGTCCGTCGTCGATTGGTGGTTGAAAAGAGAAGTAATTGCACGGGTGTCCGCGCAAAGGCCATTTGAATTCAAACGGCTATTACGCGGGCCCACGTCAACATTTTTACTATTTTTATTCCAAGGTATTATTTTGTGTAAATAAAAGTGATAACTGATAAGACAATAGACATGAAAAATGTATACCTTAATTATTTATTTTTTAAGAATCAAAAAAAAATTAAAGGCATGTATGATGGTTGTATTTTTTTAATTGTATTAGTCCATATCACTGCAATTTGTTCATTACTCGGAAATCTTAAAAACATAATATATAAAATAGTTAAATGTATTAAAAATATAAAAGTTACTAAAATTCTATAATTTTAGATTCTGAGCGGAGCAATGAATGTATTGATTTTACCATGATGTGTGTTTTTTTTTTTTTGTGTTCGTCATCACGTTTTGGTGCAGTAAAAATGCTTCGATTTTTGACTTCAGTACTTCGTTCGATCAGAAAGTGAATCTAGTTGGTACATTGGTGGGTCAAAAGTAAAAAATTCTTAATACTTTTCTAAATAATCGAGAAAAACAAATTAAAAATTAAGGGAAAAACGGGAAATTTTACGCACACTCATTTTTCGACAAATCGATTTTGGTGAACCAAAAGGTTCTTACACAGGTTAAACAAATGACCATATAGATACATGAAATTTTCACCGAATGTTTATATATGTATATTCTATCCACCATGCAATTTTCAAACATTATCGACTCAAGTTGAACTATTCATAGGCATTTGAAATTTTCGATCATTATTAGTTTTTTTAAAATTAATATTGATAAAAATATATTTGTTAGGCAGAAAAGCTTGAAAATTTAATACAAGGCTCTTGCCATATTGTAACAATAGCAGTTGAAAAATAAAAGAAATTCATAGTCACAATTATTTTTTATAAGCATTCAAAATATGAATTTTGACAAAATTCGTAAAAATCACGAAAATTCACAAATTATTTTAAGCTAGAAATTCATAAAAAATTTTGTTTTTAAATCTAAGATTTCAAAATTTAATACAAGATTCCTTACAAGTTTTTCAATCTTTATTACAAATAAAAATTCCACCGGAAATTCAAATTAAATTTTTATAAGCATTTAAAGTTCAAATTTTGACTAAATACGTAAAAATTACGACAATGTTCAAATTATTTTATGCTAGAAATTCATAAAAAAATTTCCTTTTATATCTAAGAATTTTAATTTTTATATAAGGCCCTAACATATTTTTACAATAGCAGGTGAAATATAAAAGAAATATATTGGCACAATTTTTTTTTACAAGCAGTCAAATTTTAATTTTAACAACATATGTAAAAATCTCGAAAATTCGCAAATTATTTTAAACTAGAAATTATTATAAAATTTTCTTTTTAAATCTATAATATATCCTAGACAGATTAACCGTCTTCGCTCAGAATCGTTTTTCGTATACAATGATATAATATCATTGGATTCAAATTTAATTCCATCCATTACAGTAACCCACTTGTAACCTACTGTACAGCAGAGCGACATCCACGACTTACCCGCCTTTTTTTAACTTACTTATGCATATGAACATCATCCTTACCAATGTTTCTACAGCTTTTAATAGAACATATATTTACCATTTTACCACTGTTTTACAAAATATTAACAACCAAAACTAATAAACTAATAAAACTTGAATTATTTATTTTTTAATAATATAAAATATTATGCTTAAGATTTATTTTTTACTTTCTATGATATAATATTATAACAGATAATAATATTCATACATGTAATATAGATTATGATCTATATTATGTCTATGATAATATTACACTATTATAACTGGAATCAAAAAATCGAAAAATGTAAAACAAAAAAACGCGGCAACTCTCGTGGTAACTATTAATTCCGTATCATGGATGAAAAATGTTGAGATAAACATTTTTCCATGATTATTTACCTTCTACCACGATTTAAGATATCTTAATTCGTGCCTTCTACCTAAGTTTATTATTGCTGACATGATAAATTGATAAGGGCTAAACGCGCAGTCCATCTATATTATGTTTTGGTGATGATGTTGATCACCAATGCGCGAAATTTGTCTCTTACAGAAGGAAAAGGATTAGACGCACGGTCGCTGGACCGGTCGGTCGAAGGTAAAAAGAGATAATGAAATTAGAACACTGAATTATTTTGGTAGGACACTGGTGTGTCGAAAAAGATTTATTTTGTTGAAACGTAAATAATATTCGGTACAAAATACACGACGAACCGCTTGTCGATATAACACAAAGTCGTTTTTTGCGGACAAACAGAATAAAGTCGAAAGGACGGGGTCGGAGCAAGACGAGACGAGGTCGGTAGCTCTAAGCTCGTAGAAAACGTAGTGATTGATTTGGTGTCGGGCGCGACGGTGCAACGGTCGTTCCGGCACTCGTTCGGTCGTTCCGTTGCGCACTTGCGCAGCGCGCGCGAAGCGCGACGGTCGGTCGTACGTCCAGCGGCGAGTTGAGCCGGCGGGACGTAGAGGGGGCGAGACGCGAGTTAATCGGTCGGTCGGTGCAAGGAGCATAAATATTACTCGTGAGCGCAAGTGTGTTAAAATTTATACAATGCAAAAAGGACGGGCGGTAACGTTGGTACAATGTTGCATGTGATGATACGTCGGAGTATCACACTATCACCACAATGTCTATGATTTAATGTGTAGAGCATAGACCTTATACTCATAGACGGAGCAAGCTAGTAGTTCCCGCGGTAATCGGTGGCTGCGCTGCACATGTTGTTTCATACTTCTGCGCATGTGCATAGGACAAACCAGGTTGTGCATAAAACGCTTATTATTATCGTATCGTATTATCAATACTAGAAATATGTCATGAAGCAGAAAGAACTTTTCGATCTTTTAATGTTTTTTTTACCAAATATTAAACACAAAATGTTTAATAAAATAAAACACAAAATATACCAGAAACCAAATATTTTCAATGAATATATATATATATTTTTATGTTGACTACCTTTATGTAAATTGTATGAATTTAAATTTTCTATAAATAAGCATTTTAACTTTTAATAAAAATATGAATTTTTGAAATATCAAAATCGAATTACACTAAAATTTCTTACAATCAAATACCTATATAGCTATAATACATGGATTAAATTTTAGTATAACTATACCTACACCACTTAAAATTATAACTTGCGTTAGACCATAGACAAATATATATTCAATCTAGACTATTTTTCATAATAATTAGCAGGGCTTTGGACTTGGGACTATGTGCTTAAAATCACAAATATATGTACCTATTTAAGCATCCAACAACATAAAATGTGTGTTAATGTAAGTTATTCACAATTTTTAGGAGACATAAATGCTAGTATGCTTTAAATATCAAAAAATCTATCACCGTTAACTTTTTTTACTTTGGTTAGGTATAATATATTTATAATGATTTTTGTCTTTAAGTTTCATTAGTTTAAATGCTGTCCTTAAAAACAAATACTTATACAGAAAATTGAATTTCATAATTGTATTAATAATTTTTATACATATACAAAATGAATTTATTATGTAAATAATTAAAAAAATTCCAATTTATAAAAAAAGATAAAATATGCAGTATAAATTTTAAAAAATATGCATATATAGGAAAAAGTTGGAAATAGGTAGGTATGCTTAAATATGTGCAAAAAACTTTTAAATTTCAAATCCAGACACCCCAAAACAAATTTATAATGAATCAGATTTATTCTATTTGTTTCTGGACAAATGTTTTGCAAATTTGAAATTTGCAAATGCATAATCCCGAGCCCTAATAATTATTTTACAACATTAATATCTTAATAATATAAATAAATAAACATATTTTATGTTATCAGAAATGACAACACTGCTAAGGTGATAGCTATGAGTATAAGGTCTATGGTGTAGAGTGTACTTAAAATCCATGATAACAATAATATGTAAAATACATTGATAATAATAAATTTACTAATTAGTAATTACTGATAAATAGTAATACAAATTTAAAAACGTGCAATTCACTTAAGTTAATATTTATTATTTACTAAATAGAAGTCGTTAATAAAGAAGTAAAGAACTCTTCAATATTTCAACCATAATTCTTATCTTAACATCAACTTTTATAATTGTGTTTTAAAAGGTATTCCATTTTCAGAATTACAAAATGGCAGCTGAAGAATTACAAAAAAAGTTTCAAACAGAATTGGATGCTTTAAAACAATGTCAAAAAGAAATTAATCAATTAGTTGGAAATCGTCAACAGTTGGATGGTCAACTAAATGAAAATTCAATTGTCAAAGAAGAGTTAGCTCTTTTAAAATCTTCAGGTGAAGTATATAAAATGGTTGGCCCTATATTATTGCGTCAAGATCATACAGAAGCTAAAGAAAATATTGACAAACGTATGAGTTATATAAAAAATGAATTGCAAAGAATTGATGACCGGGTACATACATTAGAAGAAACACAAGAAAAATATAGGGAGTCACTTACTAAATTACAACAACAGTATCAAGCTCAACAAATAAAAAAGTGATTTGTTATCAATTATTTTGATTTACAAATCAACTTATGAAAAATTATTCTACTAATTATTTAATGTGTCTAGTTCATTGAATTTCTAATAATTTGTAAACGTTTTCATATGTAATACCATTAATAATATATTAACTTGTACTCAATATATCTATGAACTAAAAAAAATGGTTTATTTAATTTAATTATAATAATAACTATTTGTTCAATAATAATTCTTTTTTTTTTATGTTAAGTAACTAAGTAAAATAGAATGTAATAATACAAAGTTGTTGGACGTTAAAGTATGTAAGTGTAAATTATACTTACCGTCAACCGGGCCAACTTAGGAACAAAAATATTATCTTTTAGTTTTACCTCCAAAACGGCCTATTCTCAATTAATTAATGTGAGACAAGTATTCTGTTGTTATCTTAGAAATATTCAAAACCATTTTGCTAGTGTCGCAGCATCAAATTTTCAACTAAAGTATTCATTTTTATTAATTCTTTTTTTACTAATATCTATGGTTTTGAAAAGGTCCGAAAACTTAACTAATACTCATTGAATGAGACGTTTTACATAGAAATGTATGATATAAAATTTGTTCAGATGTGTATTAAATTTACGAATCGACATAATAAATTATTATAATCCTGCATACATATCTGTAAATTGTTTTTTAATTTCTAGTCCATCTTGGGCCACTATTATTCATCCATGGTCAAATTTATAATTAGGATAAATTTAAACAAGTTAATTCCATTTAAACAAGACTAACCTTAATACAATTTAGTCTGAATAATTAGTCTACAGTTATATTTTTAACTTTCTACGGATGGGTGAATGTCGAAGAAAAATTGGTGAAAATTATAAGAACAAGAATGTTTTTATTTTTTTGTATATTATGTTAATATACACTCAACAGGTACAATATATATTTTTTAAATTCAGAAAATTATATAGTATTTTTTTTAAATTTAAAATAGTGCCCCAAGTTGGTTCAAGTAAATTATAAAATAGATTTTTCATAAGAAAAACATGAATGCCCCATGTTTTCAATATTCGGTACAACAATGGGGCAAGAAGAAAAATAAAAAACACATAGAAGAAATGATAATGTATCAAGATTTAGGGTCATGGCCAATGGGTGGATAGGCATACCAAAAAGCTGGAAATTTTCCAGTGGGCTCCCCACTGTACCTAAGCCTCTGTCAAACAAAAAGTGTCATTTTCACATCGCGTGAAAATATCAGGCCAACTAGCCATTTACTGCTTTAACGCACCTTATAAGGCGGTCTGTTAGATAGAGCCTTAAGCAATTGTACTTGGTAGTTGGTATTTAATTTTTTTATCAGTTGACATTTTATATTAGGGTCTATTTTTGGAAATTTCTGGTAGACCAAAATAGTCTATCTAGTATCTACCCATGTTTGTTTGTACAGCAACTATGTAAATGAGCATGAGAGCTGAAGTGAACTAATTAATTGTGTAGAATTTATCAAATATTAGTTTATACTGACTAACTGTATATTATCTCTATAGGTTTAGAGAGAATTCCACTCTTCGTAGTCTGACTAGTCTGTTTGAGACTGAACAATTGTACTCTATGTTATGGGTCATAATTCAAAAATGTTGATGACTGTCATCTATCATACATAACTGTACTGCTGTCTGCTGCTACGGCCTACGCCCTACACGGCTACACTGATTCTTGTGGTGGGAGCTGATATGTAAACTATTAAATTGTGTAAAATGTTTAAAAATTAGCACAAATTAATTTTCTACTTAACACTTAACAAATTTGGTTATAGACGTTTTAGTTTATTTTTTTAGTTGTGTAGCGTGTAGGGCCGTTTAATATCATAGAAGTACAATTTTTACATATAAATATTTTAATCAATCCATACATATTATGTTTCACATGGTATACCTGATATAATATATATGGTAATATGGTATATTATACTGCAGCGATTTTCAAATTAGAGTCGTCAGTTAGGTTGGTCAACAATTATTTTATGGACTATGGACATAAATATTGAAAACATACACTTTTTAATGACCATAAATTATAATGGGTCAGGACGTCAAAAAGCTAGAGACTTGAGAACCGCTAATATTATATGCTGGTACATACTACAGTTTTTCAAGCAACATTTGGTGGTACAGTGGTAAACAACGGTAATCAGAAAAAAAGTTCCACGCCAAGAAAAAAAGTTAAGTGAAAAACGTACCGATAAACTACAATTTTATTCTTGTACGGCAGGCTCTAAAGCTGTGTTTACAGAGTCTTATTTTAGTTATCTTAAAGACTTAAATGACTAATGTCTGGTGTAGACGTGTAGTGGTGTAGTGTATACAAATAAAATGCTTAAATTGCAGTTTAGCTACCATGTGATTTCTTCAATTTTTTTTCGAAACCTAGGTAAATCGACGTTTTAAAAATGATGGTGCTCGAAGACCTTTTGTTTTTTTTTTCTCGACGTCGCCATACAAATCCATCGATAGCACTATTCAAGGGACACAAACGAAGAATATGCTTTTTAATGTATTATTTTTACTTATTAGATTCCACTCTTGAAGTTTTTCTAGTACTTCGATACTAACGGGCCCGTTTGTTTTGCACGAGAAAAGTTCAAAAATATTTAAAAGATTAAGACACATGTTTCACAAATAATGCATACCGCATACTGCCGAGTGCCAATTACGATGATTTCAAGCCCGACCGAAACATTAGATAGGTACGAGTTTATGACCTACAATTTTTATCTTAATATCTTTTGATGTTCTTTTAATAATAAGTTATCCGCCTAGTTATCCCGTAACTGGGAATATCTGTTACACAAATATATTTATATATATTTTTGGCACCATCATTTTTAAAACGTCGATTTACCTAGTTATAGCTAATCAAAGTTATGTCGTAGTATGAACAGTGATCACACGTTTTGCGGCACTCGTCGCTGCGCTCCTCGGCGCCGTCGCTCCGCTCCGCAAATCGAAAATATCCCTCGACTTGCTATGCAGCACTACCTCGAGTAGGTCACAGGGTAATTACTAGGGTTAGGATATTTATGACTTTTGCATATTTTTTCTTTTAGTCGAGCACATTGCAGACCAAGTTATAAATTCATTTTGTGCGACATAGAATCAGATGCATTAAATTTTATTTTGCATATTTAGGGATTTTTATGAATAAATGCATATTTCGCCAAAAAATAACTTCAATAAAAACCGATAGGTATAGGCACAGTCGGTTTCACATTTAACGAAAATGAGAAAATATGAAACCCGTAGTATATATAATTAACTTATCTTTATTACTTATAGTTATCTTAACTTTGACTCTACGTTATTAATCAAGTTTACGACCGATGATTGCGATAGTGTGTCGAATTCACTGTAAGTACCTATATGTTTTTAATTTCAAAATATCATATTTTTATATATTTGTATTTAAGTTTAAAGTTATAAAAAAGTTGTAAAATAATTTAAAATACATTTTGGATTAGAAATACAATTTTAAAATGACTTGTTTAATTTTTTTAAAGGGCATATTTTGATAGGTTGTGCATATTTATAAGTGTTTTTAAGGTCATAAACATCCTAACCCTAACATAAGTATTTATATTTTATATTACTAATATATTTGTATAGTATAAACTCGAAGACTTCCGCGCGGCAATGCAGCAAGCACGCTGTCGTTGTGCGCATGCGTTTAAAACTAAAATCGAAAACTTTGGAAGGCTGTAACTTCCAAAATAACGGTTTGCGCAAATTTATTTTTGCATCATTGTTCTTAACTCGTCGAAATACATATGTTTCGAAAAAAAAATTTGAAAAAATCGCGTGGTAGCTAAACTGCAATTATACCGAAAATTCAATTTAATTAGGCACATTAATGTACATATGGAAGGACGCAAAACTTTTGTTCTAACAAATATTTTTTTTTGTTTATTATTAAAAGATTCTTGCGCTACACGTACAATATAAATATATAATAATATTTTGATGGTAAAAATATTTATCGTTGTGGCTAGAGACCCGGACGCATATTACCATTCTGCACACGAAATAAAACCCATATGAAAATACAGCTTTCTCATTGGCTCTACATTTGGCGGGATAAAATATTTAAAATATTTATTATTATTATCATTATTTTTTTGATTCTAATTTAATCTAATTTATTACTATGTATCATGTATGTATATTGTATCTATTTAGTATGTATGCTATTTTTTTTTGTCGAATAAATTATTATTGTTATCATTAGATAATTGAAGAAAATAAGAATATATAATCTCAGGAATCTTTTAGTTTTTTTTTTATACTTTAATTTAAAACGAATTCTGAGATCATTGAAATTGTAATGCTTATAACTCGCATTAAAATAAAAATTTTAAAATATGACATCCATTACATTATAATCTTACTTTTAAATAGAATAACATTATGTATAACAGAGTTTAGTGAATTATTAAGAACATACAATTTGCAGGTATTTTATGTATTTGTAAGATGGAGATGACAAATAATAATGACTAATGACATGTTTTTTAACATTTGTATAAAAAGTAACACTATATCAAGTAATGAATTGGATAGTTATTATTTAAATTAATATATTAAAAAATGATCAATGATCAATTATATTAATGTTATCTAGACAAAAGATATTTAAATATTTTAAATATTTAATTCATAATCATGCAATAGAAATATTTATTATTTATTAATATTATTTTTGTTATAGGCTGGCTTTATAATATAATATATTAGTATATTAGAATTAATCTATTGTTAATCTTAATTTGTATTGTTTTGTAGCTGTCAAGTTACCTATCATAGTTGTATACTAGTGGCTTTAAAATAAAATAATAGATTTTTATGCATCATGTAATAGAAATAGCCGTGCTCTATGTTCTAATCACAGACTTCTATACACAGATATAGATAATATTATCTATATCTGTGCTTCTATACCATAGACATAATAAGATTAATTACTTTTTTAATTTTAATTTACTTTTATAAATCTCTTTATCTAGGAATGCCTACCAACTGCAGAAACTGCTCTTCTAAAAAGACAATTAAACCATGAAGGTGGTGCATACTCCCCTGATTTACGTACATTTGCCTTAACTTTACATTTTTATTCACCGAATGCCTATAACTTTGTACGTGAAACTTTTCAAAATGCTTTACCCGCTCTTAGTACCCTACGAAAGTGGTATTCATGTATTGATGGTAAACCAGGTTTTACGGCTGAAGCCCTGAATGCTGTTGAAATTAAATTAAAAGAAATGGCAAGTAAATGCAAAAAACTTATATGTGGACTAATAATAGATGAAATGCACATCAAAGAAAGTGTAACGTTCAAAGGAGATAGATTGATGGGGTATGTAAATTATGGAACTGGCACCGATGGTTGTGATGGACTTCCCAAAGCTACTCAAGCTCTTGTTTTTATGCTTGTAGCCATAAACTCAAATTGGAAAGTACCAGTTGGTTACTTTCTTATAAATGGGATATGGTCAACAGAAAATGGTAACTTAGTAAATACATGTTTTGAATTAGTGCACAAAATTGAAGTCCAAGTTAAAACTAACATTTGATGGGACGGTATCTAATTTTTCAATGACAAAGTATTTAGGAGCTGATTTATCTATGCCTTATCCCAAACCTTTTTTAAAGCATGAATCTGGAATAGTAGTACATATTTTATTAGATGCTGCTCACATGCTTAAACTATGTTGAAATACATTGGGTGACTGGAAAACTCTATATTATGATGAGAGCATGAAACCAATAAAGTGGTCATTTTTTCAAGATTTGGTTTCTATACAGGAAGAAATTGGTCTTCATATGGGAACAAAAATCCGTACCAGACACATTAAGTATCATAAAGAGAAATGAAAGTGCGTTTAGCTGCTCAAACTTTCAGCTCAAGTGTAGCAAACGCACTAGAGTATTGTTCAAAAACATTAAATTTAAATAGTTTTGCAGATTGCAATGCGACAATAACATTTTGTAAGAATCTAAAC
Source organism: Diuraphis noxia (assembly GCF_037042655.1). Lineage (NCBI taxonomy): Eukaryota > Metazoa > Arthropoda > Insecta > Hemiptera > Aphididae > Diuraphis > Diuraphis noxia. The sequence goes on along the minus strand of NW_028301715.1, from coordinate 3,125,221 downwards.
AATATATTTGACTTTTTAAGCACAAGGAACTTTTTAAGTAAGTCACAGTACAAAAGACCTTTAAAAAGAGAAAACAAAAGTGACGTATTTAATTTTATTGAAAACTCCATTAAATAATTGCAATCATTATACTGTGAAATTGGTAAAGATGGTAGTAAAACAATAGTTCCTGTCATCAAATCCACTAGAAAAATTGGGTTAATTGGATTAATAATTTCATTACAAAGCATCAAAAATATGTTTATTGATCTAGTTATGACAAAAGAATTAGATTTTTTATTAACATATAAAATGAGCCAAGATCACCTTGAAATATTTTTCTCAGCTATCCGTTCAAGAGGAGGTTTTAACAATAATCCCACTGCTTGACAGTTTGAAAGTTCTTTTAAAAGACTATTGGTTCATACAGAAATAATGACATCATCTGGAGCAAATTGTAATGGTGATGGATATGACAAAGATTTTGTGGGTCAGTAGTAGCACTTCAAAACCTGTTGAAAATTCCAATATTTATTTAGATATGCTATGTGCAGAAATGCCAGAATATTTGCCCAAAATATTTATCGAATCCACAAACTAAAAGAAAGTCTCCTAGAAAGCGAGATAGTTCATTAATCTCTTCTAAAAACATTAAAGTAGTAGAGGTAAATTTTACAATCTTACTAAAAATATTAATTAATCAGGTACAATATATAAATAATACATAATTATACATAAATATTATGTATAAAATATTTGACTGTTCGTATCATATTTAAATGTTGTATATCAATTTTATAATTAATTTTAAAGTTCTGTTATATAGGTAAGATATATCCTAGTATACATTATGTATTACATATTGTAAATATTTTTTTTTTTTATAGGCTGAATCTAAAATTTCTGAACATCCTTGTAGTAATGATATTGATCCAGAATTTTCTGAAGAATCTTCAGTCTTGTCCACTGAACAAAAGTTTGAGAAAATATGTTGTGATCTTGAGTCAATCACACTTCCAGATAATTGGAAATATGAGATACATAGAGCAAATAAACCATATATTATATTGTATACAATAAAATGTAAAAACAATGAAGCTGGAATTAGCATTGAAAAACAGATTTTTTTAGATTCAGACATGATTTTGAAATGTAATATATATGAAAAGAATATAAACCTTCAAGATTTGTGTGGAAATTCAAATATTTCTTCATTGGATGATTTGATTTCAATTATGATTATTTTAAGTTCTAAAAAAATATGTTCAGGTGGGCCTTTAGTTCAAGAATTTAAAAGTATATCAGTTGAATGTGCAGATATAATTTTTAAAAACCATTGGCAACATAAAAAATGTCCATATTTAATTGATAAATCATCTATTCAAAATAAATATTCATTTTGTAAAGGCTTAAGAAGAGCATTTCGTTAAAAAAAATCAAAGTTGTCTGTTAGCAAATCGACTAGGTTATTATTATCACCTACAAAAAAAAATAATATTTGATGAGCACCGCAATAAAAAGCATATTTTACAAAAACAAGTGTTAAGAGCAAAACATAGAATACAATATTTACAAGATCAGTTAAATGAAGTTAAGGAAAGACTAAATCAATTATCAGATAGCTCAGTTAATGATCTTATAATTAAAAAAATTTTCTCTAGTACCATCCCTGAGTAATATATATCGACATATTAATATTAGAATAAATATATTTTTTACTTATAAGTTATATTAAATTTATGATCATATAAACTCTAATATTCTATTACAACTAGGAATGTACGGATGTCGGATACTACGATGTACTAATAATTATTAATTACCAATAGTAAAATATGACCCTACTTACTACCAGCGCCTTAAGCGTGTGGTGAAAATATGAACTACTGAATGGTAACACAATCTGACCGAGTGGCGGGCCAGCGACAGCTAACCTGTATATCTTAAACCGTGGTATGGAATATGTCATAGGTTCGGTTCGGTTATTTGTATAGAATATATAGAACTATGATAGACGTTTTTACAACTTTTTTTTAACTTCTGAAATGAAAATGTGTAGAGGTATGCAAAAATTGTTTTTGCCCCCACGTGAAAAGAGCCCAAGTTACGCCTATGATTTCAGATTTATTATTTTCATATTATTATTATTATTATTTACCTATTGGCTATTTCATTTTTTTATATTTTAATTTGATAATTTTATATTTGACCAAATATGAAAGATTTATTATCTGATGTTCATATTGTGTTAATTTTATGTCTCTGCTTAAAACTGATATTTGTGATTTTTAAATAAAATACATTTAATGATTTTTATTTGTCATTATTTTGTGTCACTTTTTTTCCTAGATTCATTTTTATATTTCTTTATAAGTACTCTGCCTACATTTTAAAGAGCTAAGAAGATATTAAAAAAGTTTTAAATCCTATATTTAAGACATTGTATGTACGTTAATTGGATATGTAATCATTATCTGTAAGTATGTATTGTACAGTCAGACAGTCCATCGGGACTAGTGTATCTTATCTTATCATGTAACCTTTACATCTTATAATCTTAAATAATTGTCGAACTATTGTAGTTATTATTGAAAGTTCTATAATAAAAATAAAAATAAAATATTGTATGCATTAAGTGAATTTTATATGTATATGACTTCAAATGAGCCACCTTTTTTGTTTATTATTCCATGATATTACATTTTCTCTTACCTAAAATGCTCTATCTCTTTCTAACAATCTTATTTCAATAAACTTATGGCAGGGTGTGGAGGAGTAGCAGTCCATATCTTATTATGTCTATGGTTCTCATTGAATATAGTTCAATGATGGTTCTATACTTATTATCACAGAACAATATAGAATAGACAGTCGATCAGCTGTGCGGGTTTACGTATCCCTACGGTATGAAGTATTGGACTCTAAAAATTGTACCGTATCCGTAATCTGATAGGATGTTGGCAACGTGTATCCCTCTTTGTTACGAAATTTTAAAAACGGATACAACGCAATGGCCAGGCGGCATTAACCACCTCACACCTGTCCTGTATGGGCGTATGGCTGTATATTCTGTATCCCGTAATCCGTAGTTGTAGCGTTTTCATATGTTATTAGTATTATTACTTATTAATTTATTATTCATTTTTTTTTGTAATTAATAATTTTCATTATGGTTGTAAAGTGTCTGGTATGCCCTAACAAATATGGGCCATTATCCCAAATCAGCTTATCCCAAACTAAATTTATAATGTGTTAGTTCTTTAAACCTAGTATTCTATTCTAAATTCAATATCCTGTTATTACATAAGCCATTAATTAAAGTATTTTAATATTTTTTTCATTAGAGTTATTAATTAAATACAGGGCCAGCGCTACCTTTTGCGAGGGCCTGTGCAAAACGTATTTAATTTATTTAACCAATAAGGCAATAACTATAGTTATCTATAATTTATAGACTATAGGTGTAATTAAAAACGAAAAATTATCAAAAATACATGTCCCAAATAAAACAATTTTTTTAATAATTAAATTTAATATATTAAAGAGTTAAGCTCTTCCAAAATGTTGACCCTAGTTACATCTATGATGTTTAATGGTATTAAAAAATACTTTAGGGAAATAGCGATTATCAATTTTCAACTGTTCAATAATTACTTTTAAACGTATGTGTAATACGTCAACTTACATATCATATCATACGAGTAAACAGACAACTTCCAAAATATATATTAAGGTATACAAAGGTTTTGTAATTTTACCGCACCACGTTGCTTTTCAAAATATTATACATATTTAATTTAATATTACTTATATTCTTGTTTTATTTTATTGCAAGATTTTTATACAAAATATATTTAAGCACGAGGTCCTGGACAAATGCCCCGTTTTTGCCTCCCCCTAACGCCGGCCCTGATTAAATAATTTATTTTACATTTTAATGCTAAAACATTCAAACTTGGTAAAATTACCAAGTACTGTACTATACAAACTACAAATATCGTTTTGTGGTAATCAATGTTCAGCGGTGATATTGATATGAATATGATATATTTAATTGATAACGTATGCCGCGCCCTCCAGGAGACCGTGTTCAAGGCCACAGTCACCCGATTTTGCCAATACACAGACTACAGAGTGTCGTACCCCTGTTATTATAGAAGTCTGTGTTTCCAGTTATCATGTAGAGTTGGTTCTATTCAGTTTTCGGTGTTGTGGATTTCGACAAAATAAACCATCGGCATTCGACAGTTACATTCTTACATTTGAGTATTTGATGCATTATATTATCTTTACTTAAGGCAGTTGTGTTTGGTTTTCGTATTCGGGTATTCGTATCGTATGTCGTATTATTCGTATTCGGTTTTTATTTTTTAAAGTTTAAATCCATGCTGCACGTGCGAGGATGTCCGAGTGTCTGACCTTATTAATTTAGTTTTTAGTTATTGCATTCATAGTTTTTACATAAAAATACCTACTTCATAGGTACATTTATAACAGGTGAATGATTTTTATTTATAAGTATTATTTTGACTCAGTTTTATACACATAATATATAGTAAGTGATTCTTTTATCAATTAACAATTGAAACTATTAACGTTTTTGAAAAATAATTTTTATTTGTTACTGCCTATACTAAGTATTTAAAGTATTTTCAAAAAACGTTAAAATTAATCTCCCGAATAGATCTCGGTAACACTGTTGTAAGCATGGTGTTCCATTTAATGAGAGACACTAATTATTTCAGAAACAATTAAAGTTTTTGAAAATATTTCTTGGTTGTCATATAGTATGCGGTCTACCGGTGATTTACGAATATAGTATGCAGTCTACCGCAAATAAATAAATTAAAAATTATATCATAATATTATAATATAATTATTGTAGTAGTAATACCTAGTAAAAAATTAATTATAAAAAATGTGTTTATCAAAAAAAGCATTATCTTTCCTATAATAGTACACACAATTATGAAAAAATAAGCTAAATGAATATATGAATATAATTTTCTCACATTCAGCTGTGCATTGTTTGACATCCCTTTCTCTTGCAACGTAAAAATCTCCTTTTCTTACCTCTCTCGTTACGTAGGTATAAATTCATACCACTTTCACACTTAGATATTGGGCATTTTCATTATTTGCCACAAAATTTTTGCCAATTAAAAAACTTGTGGTTGATTCTTCACTACTAATAATTAAATAAAAATCTTTTGCCAACATATTAAGTGTATAAAATATAAGTTGTGGTGTCGCACAATAAATGACGTATTGAGCCATTGAGCACATACTTTTACAAAATGTTGAAGTATTGTTATCTGTGTATAAGACATTAAACATAAAATATTGACCGAAGAAAAAGATTAAAGTGTATCTATTAAAGATAAACTTTATAATATAAATATATAAAGTCTATATAAAAACCGGCCAGGACCTAACCGAACGTGTTTGCTGGTAGACTGCTTGAACTGTGTTCCGCAGAACCTTAGGGTAGATCACTTCAAGGTTCCGCGAAGCTTAAGTAATTTTTTTTAAATGTTCAAGAAAATTACTTTAAAATATCCATTATGGAAAATAATACTTGTATATTAAATAATAATGTATAAGCCATATGGAATAATCTATCAGCTAACTCTATATCGGGCTCTATATATTCAATAATCTATACTTCTACTTAATATTATAATTTATTTGCAAATAATCCTAAAAAAAACTAAAAAGGTAAAAAGAATTAGGGGTTCCACGGATAAAAAAGTTTAAGAAACGCTGGCATAATGCATGACAGCCTATTTCTTTTACATAAATTTAAATTGTTACGAACAAAATGTTTGGGAAAAATATGTTTTAATTAACTATTTTTAATTGCTATAAATTTTTAAAATGTTTAATCTTTTGAATGGAAACATACAGTTTTAATTTCATATTCCTAAGCAGAGTTTACTAAGCATTTTGATCTATAACCTTATATGTAGATATTTAATATATCGATGAACAGAGCAGTCAGCATACTAGTGAACTAACCAATATATGGCTATATATATATATATATATATATATATATATATATATATATATTTCGTATGATAAATATATGGCTATACCTGTAGCACTCTGCTCTGCTCATCCAAACTTAAGATACTTATGACTCAAATTACTAGTTCAGAATTTAATTATTATATATATTCATACAATTTCAGGAAACAACAAAAAAAAAAAAAACTGGAAGTTCTGCAATACCATTAATCAAGTAAATTACACTACAAGAAAAAAATAAAGAATATAATTGATGATTCTGATTCCACAGTAAATTTAAGAAAAAAAAAGAAAATGTCTGAAATAAATGCTTTAGCAACTAAGAAACCTAAAAAGAAGAAAAAGCACCATAAAAGTTTAAATGCTAATGAAGCAGAAACCAAATTAGTTGATAGAACTTGTGTAGAAGTTAATGAACAAAATATTAATGGTTCTGATTTAACAGAAAATGATAAAAAACTAAGTAATAAAAAGAATTTTGTCAAATGTTTAAATTTAATGGAATTAAATACAACCAATGATGTAGAAATGAAATTGTTAGAAAGTACTTACGAAAAAGTTAATAAACGAAATATAATTGGATCTTATTCTAAGAAGAATGTAAACCGGAAAAGAAAGTCTGAAAAAAATACTTTAGCAGGTATTTCATTTGGTGATAATTGTAACTATGTTAATGAGAATATTCCTATAAAAAAAAGAAAAAAGAAAAATCATGATGTAAGTTTAAATTCAATAGTATTAAACACTAATGAAACAGAAAATCAAATAATTGAAAAAGTGTATGAAGAAGTTAATGATTCTGATTTTAGAGAAAACGCGAGAGAAAATGTAAACCAAAGTATTCAGCATGAATTATATATTTCATTGGAAAATAAATGTGTTGCTATTAAGAAATCTAAGAAAAAGAAAAAACATGATGTAAGTTTAAATTTTATAAAATTAAACACAAATAATGATGGGGATCACCAAAATAATGAACAAATTATTAATGATTCTGATGTCTTTGAAAATAAAAGTCAAACAATTATGTCTGAAATAAATGCTTTACCAACTAAAAAAACTAAAAAGAAGAAAAATCATAGTAAAAGATTAAATTCAATAGAATTAGAAACAAACCATGATAATGAAATACAAATATTTGAAAAAACACACGAGGAAGTCAATGATCAGAGTATTAATGGCCCTGACCATAGAGAAGATATAAACCAAAGAATACAGTCTGAGTTAAGCTCAGATATTTTGTTGGAAAATAAATGTTATGTAGATAATGATAATGTTACTACTAAAAAATCTAATAAGAAAAGAAAACATAATAAAAGTTTGAACTCAATAGAAAAAAATACCAATAATGAAGTGAATTACAGAATGTACGAAAGAGATAATGAACAAAATATTAATGTTTCAGATTCCGTAGATAATATAAACCAAACAATTATGTCTGAAATAAATGCTTTGCCAACCAAAAAAACTAAAAAGAAGAAAAATCATAGTAAAAGTTTAAATTCAATAGAATTAGAAACAAACCATGATAATGAAATACAAATATTTGAAAAAACACATAAGGAAGTCAATGATCAGAGTATAAATAGCTCTGACCACAGAGAAGATATAAACCAAAGAATACAGTCTGAGTTAAGCTCTCCGACAGATATTTTGTTGAAAAATAAATGTAGTGTAGATAGTGATAATGTTGCAACTAAGAAATCTAATAAGAAAAGAAAACATAATAAAAGTTTGAACTCAATAGAAATAAATCCCAATAATGAAGTGAATTACAGAATGTACGAAAAAGATAATGAACAAAATATTAATGTTTCAGATTCCGTGGATAATATAAACCAAACAATTATGTCTGAAATAAATGCTTTGCCAACCAAAAAAACTAAAAAGAAGAAAAATCATAGTAAAAGTTTAAATTCAATTGAATTAGAAACAAACCATGATAATGAAATACAAATATTTGAAAAAACACACGAGGAAGTCAATGATCAGAGTATTAATAGCCCTGACCACAGAGAAGATATAAACCAAAGAATCCAGTCTGAGTTAAGCTCAGATATTTTGTTGGAAAATAAATGTTATGTAGATAATGATAATGTTGCTACTAAAAAATCTAATAAGAAAAGAAAACATAATAAAAGTTTGAACTCAATAGAAAAAAATACCAATAATGAAGTGAATTACAGAATGTACGAAAGAGATAATGAACAAAATATTAATGTTTCAGATTCCGTAGATAATATAAACCAAACAATTATGTCTGAAATAAATGCTTTGCCAACCAAAAAAACTAAAAAGAAGAAAAATCATAGTAAAAGATTAAATTCAATAGAATTAGAAACAAACCATGATAATGAAATACAAATATTTAAAAAAACACATAAGGAAGTCAATGATCAGAGTATAAATAGCTCTGACCACAGAGAAGATATAAACCAAAGAATACAGTCTGAGTTAAGCTCTCCGACAGATATTTTGTTGAAAAATAAATGTAGTGTAGATAGTGATAATGTTGCAACTAAGAAATCTAATAAGAAAAGAAAACATAATAAAAGTTTGAACTCAATAGAAATAAATCCCAATAATGAAGTGAATTACAGAATGTACGAAAAAGACAATGAACAAAATATTAATGTTTCAGATTCCGTGGATAATATAAACCAAACAATTATGTCTGAAATAAATGCTTTGCCAACCAAAAAAACTAAAAAGAAGAAAAATCATAGTAAAAGATTAAATTCAATAGAATTAGAAACAAACCATGATAATGAAATACAAATATTTGAAAAAACACACGAGGAAGTCAACGATCAGAGTATTAATAGCCTTGACCACAGAGAAGATATAAACCAAAGAATACAGTCTGAGTTAAGCTCAGTTATTTTGTTGGAAAATAAATGTTATGTAGATAGTGATAATGTTGCAACTAAAAAATCTAATAAGAAAAGAAAACATAATAAAAGTTTGAACTCAATAGAAAAAAATACCAATAATGAAGTGAATTACAGAATGTATGAAAGAGATAATGAACAAAATATTAATGTTTCAGATTCCGTAGATAATATAAACCAAACAATTATGTCTGAAATAAATGCTTTGCCAACCAAAAAAACTAAAAAGAAGAAAAATCATAGTAAAAGTTTAAATTCAATAGAATTAGAAACAAACCATGGTAATGAAATACAAATATTTGAAAAAACACATAAGGAAGTCAATGATCAGAGTATAAATAGCTCTGACCACAGAGAAGATATAAACCAAAGAATACAGTCTGAGTTAAGCTCTCAGACAGATATTTTGTTGAAAAATAAATGTAGTGTAGATAGTGATAATGTTGCAACTAAGAAATCTAATAAGAAAAGAAAACATAATAAAAGTTTGAACTCAATAGAAATAAATCCCAATAATGAAGTGAATTACAGAATGTACGAAAAAGATAATGAACAAAATATTAATGTTTCAGATTCCGTGGATAATATAAACCAAACAATTATGTCTGAAATAAATGCTTTGCCAACCAAAAAAACTAAAAAGAAGAAAAATCATAGTAAAAGTTTAAATTCAATTGAATTAGAAACAAACCATGATAATGAAATACAAATATTTGAAAAAACACATGAGAAAGTTAATTATCAGAGTATTAATAGTCCTGACTACAGAGAAAATATAAACCAAAGAATACAGTCTGAGTTAAGCTCAGATATTTTGTTGGAAAATAAATGTTATGTAGATAGTGATAATATTGCAACTAAAAAATCTAATAAGAAAAGAAAACATAATAAAAGTTTGAACTCAATAGAAAAAAATACCAATAATGAAGTGAATTACAGAAGCTCTCCGACAGATATTTTGTTGGAAAATAAATTATCATCTGCTTCATTAGAAATTAATTATAGCTTAGATAATGAAAATCTTGCAAATAAGGAATCTAAAAAGAGTAAAAAGCACAATATTCTAAAAACTGTAATTTCAAACTGTAATAGTGAAAATAAAATGCCTATGATTTCCCAAGACCGTTTTAGAGTAAAGAATCTGCTAAATTCTTTGGACTTACTTGACTCTGAAAAATCATCTTCTATTATTAAAACTGACCGTAATTTAAAACGTTTTAATTTAATGAAGTATCTAACCAATAAAGATCCTTCACTAAAAAATCATCCTAATTTTAAAAAAATAAATGAGCATTTGTCTAAAAAAATCAAGCAAGCTATAAATAAGGAATGTAAAATGGGAGCATCGGATATTTTATTGTTAAAAACAGTTGGGAAAATTATTTTGAAAAAAATTGTTGAAAAAATTGATGCTGCACAGGTATAACACTTGATAGCCTTAACATTTTTCTTAATTTTATATAATGTATACTCTATTTCACCTGAGAACGAGTCATGTGCTGACCAAAACTAATCGCTTCTGTGTATCACCACACTGTAACTTTCTAATGTCAATACATATTATATACCATAATGGCTTGTTCTCTCATGAAACAGAGTATAATACATACTTTATATATTTTTTATTTATTTCACCTAGGATTTAAAAGGTTTAATAATAAGATTACCACCTGAATGTTGTAAAAATAAAATTCATTTTTTGGAGACTACGTTATGTAGATTACCAAATAAACACAAAATGGATATTATAAAGAAGCAAAATCCTCTGATCAAACTAGGAGTATTTAATAAAGATGAAGATAATATGATTCAGGAATATTGGTCAAAATTTCAAAAGGTATGTTTTTAAAATAATTTATTTGATAAAACTAGAAAGGATACATGATCACAGCTTCTATTAGTATAATGTGCAGTGGTGCAACTAGGGCTAAAATTCTGAAGTCTCATTTTCAAATTTCTAACACCTTGTGACAATAGTGGCACCAGTCAACATTCAAACTGCTATTGTGTGGGGTATGTGGAAAAAAAGATGAGTTTTACTGTTTTAAATCTCCCATTAAGAGGACGCTTTCCCCGCATGTGTTGTCTCCGTCTTACAAGTGCATAACATTGCAAACGCGGTTTCGCGCAGGAAAGAACCGAGAAAGATACAGTTATAACTAAGAAACAAAATTTTACCACATAATAAGGAGAACATTTACTGTGCAACATTGTTTTCGACTTTTTGATATCACAAATACAAAAAAGTTCTTATTGTTTCAAAATTCATTATTTTTGCACTTTTCAAACTCGAATAACTTTTTTCAGTTCTGATATCAATAAAATAAAAACAATGTTACACTGTCAAATTCCCCTTTATCTATGGTGAGAATTTTGTTTCTTAGTTATGACTGTAGCCTTCTCGGTTCTATCCCGCGTGAAACAGCGGGTGTAGCGTCCTCTTAACATTCATTTTTGGCTAAAAATATGGTTCTTATAACGAGGTAAGGTACTGGAAGAGAAAGTAGAGTATTGATAAGTAATTTGAATATAAAATCAGAATAAAAAATGTTAATGTTTAAATTTTTTTTATTTGTTATAATTAAATTTAACTTATGCCTTATTGAATAATTTATTCGTAATATTTGTATTATATTTTTATATATATTTATATATTAATAATTCATTTTCAGGAATACAATATTTCAAATATTCTACCATTCTTATCCAATGGATTAGAAATGGCTTTGAGTCCTATAGAAAGAATGCAATTTATCCGTTATATATCAGCTGGACTTCCTAACCGATTATTATATTCTGTTTATAATAGATTCAATTTGCTGTTTAACAAATACCAAAACAAAACACCGTAAGTTCTCTATTTCTCATATAAGTTTGTTAGTTTAATAATGAGTTTTATATTTATAAGTATTTATAAAAAAAAAGCGGTTGAGTCGTGGATGTTGCTCTGCTGCACAGTAGGTTACAAGTGGGTTGCTGTAATGGATGGAAATAAATTTGAATCTAATGATATTATATCATTGCATATGAAAAACGATTCTGAGCGAAGATGGTTTATATGTCTATGATATATTATAGATTATTAAAAATTTTCAAATCTTAGATATTAAAAGAAAAACTTTTATTAATTTCTATCTAAAATAATTTGAACATTGCCGTTATTTTTACGTATTTAGTAAAAATTTGAAGTATAAATGTTTATAAAAAGAAAATCGTGTCTATGAATTTTTAATATTTTTCAACTGCTATTGTAGCAATGTGTTTGAAGCCTGATGTTACATTTTCAAGCTTTTCTACCCAACAAATAAATTGTTATCGATATTTATAGAAAAAAGTTGAAAAATTAAAATGTCAGTAAACAGCTCAAAACAAATTTGAAAATTGTATCAAATATAGAAAATATCTATATAAACATTCGGTAAAAATTTCAAGTATCTGCGGTCATTTGTTTTAGAGTTACATCAAAAACCCAAATCGATTTGGTCGAAAACTGGTTGTGCGTAAAAATTCCCATTTTGCCTTAATTTGTTGTAGGTTTATCCAGATTATTTAGAAAAAGTATTTTTTACTTTTGTCCCCCTCAAAGTAGTAACTAGATTCTTCACTTTCTGATCGAACGAGGTACTGAAGTCAAAAATCGTAGCACTTTTCCTGCCCCAAAATGTGATGATAGCCATAAAAAAAAAAACACATTATGGTAAAATCAATACATTCATCGCTCAGAATCTAAAATATTAGAAATATATTTGTTTATGCTGGGTTGACCACTTTAAACCTGTAATAATTTTTTTCAAATCGAGTTTTATAGAAATTAAAATATTCATTTTTAGGATATTTTTTAAATACTTCTTTTAGATGCTGAACAACAAAGTAGCTCATAAAACTAATAACAATTCATTTGTGGTTTAAACATAAATTATTGTTATGCTACATTTAACCACTGTACACTAATTTAAATATGAGTGAATATGAAAAACAAATTAAATTTCTTTAAATGTTCACAAATACAAATTTGTGGTATTAGATTGAAATTGTTGTTATTCAGTATAGAATTTGTAATTATATTTTATATAAATACCATGTTTTAAATTATCATTTTTTATGAAATTGAAGAAAAGCTTTAACAAGGTATAACAAAATATGTGAATTTTGTAAACACAAATTTTTTATATATTAGTTATTTATTTATTTATAATTTTACTGTATTACTTTCATCTGTAGTTTTAGTGAAGAAGAAGACCAATTAATTATGAAAGTAGACAAGTGTGATGCAATTAAAAACAAATTTTCAGTACTAAGTTTAATTTTAAACAGAACTAGAATACAGCTTTACAGAAGACTTGAAGTTTTAAACGATCAACATATCAAATGTAAAAGTGAGTTAAATCATATTAATATTAAGAAGTATATTTAAAGGTAATTTGTAAATTAAAAATATTTTTTCATTTCATTAGAACTTTTTTGGGACGATCAAATGCGTCAAGAATTATTTACAAAAATTCTATTAGTAACAAATACAGAACACTGGAAAGATTTGAAAAAACGGACAATAACAAAATATGAATGGATTGAAATTGCAAATGAACTTGGTGAAAATTTCACTTATAAAAAAGTTAGATACCATTGGATATATTTATATACCATGTTATTTTGTGAAAAACCTATTTTAATGTCAACATTCAACTTAATTATAATGGATTTGTAAGTTTCTGATCCCCAAATATTAAAAGTAATATTAAAAATTATTTTCATTTTATAGATTAGAAAAAATAAATCCTAAGCATTGGTCAGATTTGAATTGGATAGAAATAACTAATTTATTATATCCAGGTGCAAACAGTAAAGTTATTTGTGGTTTTTTCCATTCTTGGGTTAGTAAAAAAGTCCCATCAAACATAAAAGAAAACATTAGAGGTAAATTAGTACTTAATTTAAAATAAAATTTATATTACAAACACTGATGTCATAAATTTATTTATTTTTTATTGAAATTTACATTAATAAATTTCCCCTTTGACAACACAGGCCACTAGCGTTACATTTTTAGTTAAATATAATTATATAATAATAAATATATGGTATATATCTTAAATAATTTTACAATATTTTAGTTGTGACTTATTATTTTATTTTATTCATAGATACTTTGATTTATTTAAGAAAATATGAAGTGGAAAAACTACAACAAAGAATCAATAAAAGAGGCGAAAGAGAATTTCCGAGGCTTACAGTTAAACATTATGATTTATTAGTTAATAATAATGAATAAAAAAATAACTTACTGATATATATATATTTTTTTTTCTAAACTTGCAGTACAAAATAACAGTCACAACACACGTTTTTATGTTTTTTTTTTTTAATATATGAAAAAAAACAAATTAACATTTTGTTTCCATGGCTGTCAGACTTGTGTAGATAACTAAAACAGTATGACTATGACCCTATACCTAGTGGTGGACTAGGATCAGCATAGGGTAATTAGTAAATTTAGTGGTTCACATATTTTATAATAGACATAACTGTAACAACATTTAATTTGTTAAGCAAATTTAATTCATAACAATTTTTAAAAGCAGTGACGATAAATTTTACTTATCAATATATTTGACGTAATTGATAATTGATAGAAATCAGAGAAGGACTTATTATCAAAGGCTCTATAAAAGTTTCCATCCCTCTAAAACATTTTGTCACTATAATATAGCAGCTATATATATATAACAACAAGGCTAGCAGAAATAAATTAGAAACCAAATTTAAATATTGATACTATTACTAGTTGAGAACATACCATGACAGAAAGAAAATTAACAATTTAAGAAATATAACTAGGAAATTTCCAAGTACCTACATCATATATTTTGAAAACAATTATTAACATTTAAATCAATTTACTCCAAAATAATATTGTTATTTTAAAAATCTGTGAATATCATTGGATTCAAATTTAATTCCATCAATTTCAGTAACCCACTTGTAACCTACTGTACAGCAGAGCGACTTCCACGACTTATTTTATTTTTATTTTTCAGTATTAACAAAGTAAAATATTGATCTTCGCTTTTTAAGCAAGTGTCTTTAAATAATATATATAATATATATTATAATTGAATTCTTAATTAGAAATAACTGTTTAATTTATTATGCCTTTTCTTTACACCTTGTATCAACAGTTATAGATGTATCAAGAAACTGGATTATAGTTTAAATAGTCAAAAAACAATTTTTATATATTATTTTAAACTATTTAATTAATTAAATAATTGTGATTTGTGTAATACTAATGGGGAACTTAAATTTCACATAAGCAACAGAAGACGATTTTGATAAAGGTTGGGTAAGTGAATCGTAAGAGTAAATACGCGATTTATTCTATTTTAATCAACTAAACTGTTCAAATACAAAGAAACATTAAAAGGTTGAACAAGTAATTTATTCTAATATGATTAGTTTACAAGCTAAATATAATTAATTAATTTTACAGCATATTCCAAGATTTTATTTAATCACTAATATACAATTTTTTTCAACATGAAGTACACAATTATTGTTTATACTTATATTATATTGAATATTTACCTACAAAAGATAGAGTTTTAAATATGTAAAAAAGTTGGTTCTTATTAGAGAAAATGAAAAAATATATGATACCTATCACTTAAAAAACAAATCAATAAAATAGTTCTACCAATTAGCAACCTTATGTAACAAAATAATATTAAATTATTCTAGAGAAAAAGAATTTTAAATTACCTACATAGTACATTCCTTCAAAGAAAATATAATAGAACACTGTACTTAATTATAAATAATGTTATACATATAGCATAAGTAATTATTTCCTAAATAATCGATGGAAAATACTACCCTTGGCTAATCCTTTAGATGGTCCTTTTTTTAACTCCATATTTGGTCCTTTTGCTAATGAATGAATTTTACTCAACAATGATTTATTCGGGCCTTTGGGTTTCACTCTATTTTTTTCATCATGCTCACATTTAGATGAGGAATTTTTCCTGCAAAGAAAATATATTACTTAGTAAAGTTATTACTTAGTATTGTTTGGTAACAAATAGTATTTACCTCAATAATTCTTTATTGGGACCTTTTGCCAAATTTTTTTGTGTACCTTTTGCTGCTACTTTCTGGTTCTCAAAATGAATTTCACTAAACCCAGTTAAAACAATATTTAATAGTTATACTATAAATCGAAATATAAATTTAATTAAAAGTAATAAAACTATGAAAAAAGCAATACAATTGAGTATAATATATTATACCATTTATACTAAATGGTAATAAGTAGTATTTTTACATAATTTTTTTTTTTTAATTGTGTATATTTTGACTTAAATACATATATTTATAATTTTTTTCCAAGAAATTGTTTATGAAACTTATTTATATTTTTTACAAAAGAAAGACCAGTAAGTGAGATGAGATATTATAATGAATGATTAATAAATAAGAATATATGGAACCAGTGTTAACCATTAAAAATAAACCAGATTAGGGAATATTATTAATAATTTAAGTAGATTTCTAGGCCGATTTATTGTAGTCTTCTTAGGATATTACCAAAAAGCATAAAACTTTTATACAGTAAAGTGGACACTTACACAATGTAATCTATATAATATAATAACAAAATAATAATAGCAAACCTAACGTGCCCATACACCCCAATTGTAACTTCTTCTCCCCCTAAATAATACCTTAATGCATATTAATTTTTTAATATGCTTCAAAATGCAGACATGACGTTTACTCGTTCCCATTCTACTATCCTTTTTGACTGCAATATCTCTGGTTTGACAATTGAAGGCGTTGGATAATCTCACCGACCTGGGTTTTAAAATAGCTAAAACCCTTAGTCCAAGTCTTAAGTCAATATTGCAATGATCACTAGTAGAGCATTTAAAGTTTTAGGGTTCATTATGCATCTATCTAAAAACTTTAAATTGTCAAAATCATAAAAATCATTATATTATTTTGCTTTAGTTCATCCTATTTTAGAGTACGGGTCGGTTGTCTGGGATCCGTACACTGTTTCTGATATTAATCAACTCGAACATGTTCAACATAGATTTTTTAGATTTTGTTGTTTTGTGTTAGGCATTCCCTAGTATTTATCCGTGCAGCGAGTCCTTCTCCATAACTAATGGGTATACCTATCATGGACACCTAAGTACCTATAACAGCCCTCACAAAAACAGGCCCGTCGGGAAGATTACTGATTACCTAATCGGCCAAACCTTTCTCGGTCATTTGTAATTCAATAATTTTTAAACGCTTGTTACTAAACATATAACACAAATAGTTCCTTACCAGAAAGAATTGTTTGCTTCAGTTTTAGAGTTATTGATGTTCATTACAACAAAACTGCCAATTGTGTCGGTACTAGAATTTTCCTTTTTGAGTTTACTATAATAGTAAATAAAATTAATATTAACTTCTTAAATTATGTATTATTAAGAGAACGCCACACCGGCATGTGTTGTCTCCGTCGTACAAGTGTGTAGCATAGCAAATCTTACGCTCAGCAGATCACGATTATCTTCATTAATTTAAAATTTAGAGTGAATTGACTTATTATAAAAATTAAAGGCAAGACTATTACCGAGGGCATCTCATAGGCTTTTTATTATATTTTAATTTTAAACTGAGTTATGACTATTTTAAAATTGTAAATTATTTTGATATCTAAAAATACTCATAACTCGGTTTAAAATTAAAATATAATAAAAAGCCTATGAGATGCCCTCGGTAATAATCTTGCCTTTAATTTTTATAATAGGTCAATTCACTCTAAATTTTAAATTAACGGAGATAAACTTGATATGCTGAGCGTAAAATTTGCTATGCTACGCACTTGTACGACGGAGACAACACATGCGGGTGTGGCGTCCTCTTAATTGTATATACTATATTTGTATAAGTGAACATTGCAATAGATTGAATTCAAGTTCAAAAGATCATTTTATAACACTATATTTAATCTGTAAATTTTATTTTAATAATATTACCCATCATTTTCATCCTTTGTTTTGAATTCATTATCTAAATAATTTTTAAGAATTTGATCAGCTAATAATTCATTATAATCTGTACTTTCTAAAGCAAAAATTATAATTCTTTCTTCTTGATCATCAAATTTATCATGCAATCTTTGTTTTACTAAATAATAATAATAATAATAATAAATATTAAATCATAAGGTTATAATTTGTTTTTAATTTTTACTTTTTCTCTGTTCATCAACATTCATTTTTTTGGTTGGTGTTGATACAACAGAAGAAACAGGCAAAGATGAACAAGTAGATTTAGTTTTATCATAATTATCACACACTTTTCTTCGTAACCAATACATATCATCCTCTTCAAAATCATTTTCACTGTTGGTTAATGTAACTCTAGGCAGTTTAGGCACAATGTTTGTAATGTTATGTCGTTTGTTGAATCCCATAG
Source organism: Diuraphis noxia (assembly GCF_037042655.1). Classification (NCBI taxonomy): domain Eukaryota; kingdom Metazoa; phylum Arthropoda; class Insecta; order Hemiptera; family Aphididae; genus Diuraphis; species Diuraphis noxia. The sequence continues at coordinate 3,106,850 of NW_028301715.1, read as the reverse complement.
TTAGTAATGTTTTTGTCGCTTGATTAACATTATTATCAGCACTACATAATGTATCCAAAAGTACTGTTTCTTCTACAACTGGAAATACACTTTTCAAATATCTATATGAAATATAAAACAAACACATTGGAATTTAAGAAAACAAAACATAATTTGCATAATCAATTTAACAAAAAAAAAAAATATTAAAAAAATACTCACCATCTCATGCTTTAAAATAAATCCATCAATGTAAAATTTTGCCCACAAAAAATATTTTCTATCGTCTAATTACATCAGACAATTATCAATTCAATTTAACTACATATACTGAAACATCAAAAATAAAATTCATGCTAAAAATAAAAATAAAATAAGTAAATGAAAAAAAAAATTATGGCGGCAAATCAAATTAAATTCAAGCCTCACACAAAAACATTCACAAATACAATTATACACTTAATATTTGTATCTTTAGCCATCAACTACAATATTCAGTTGTTGAAAAATGTTTTAAAAATTTAAAAAAGATAAATTAAAGGGATAAACTCTTAATGTAGTTTTCAATATCTACTGTAGGATAATAAAATAGGTAATAATTACATACTAATAGATAGTTAAAGACCAGATTTATGTTCCCATTACTTATATTCTCTTAGAAATTAACAATATTCAAAAACAATCAATAAACATTAATAAATACTTAAATGTGTATTAGATTCTGAACGAAGTGATGAATGTATTGATTTTACAATGATGTGTGTTATTTTTTTTTTTATGTTTGTTTTTGTGTCTGTGTACAGCATAACTAGTCGAAATAATGCTTCAATTTCAAACTTTGGGGGTGGTTTCCAATGTAAAAGTGAATATCCTTGGTGCATTATAGAGGTCAAAAGTAAACATTTTCCAATAGTTTTCAAAAAAATTGAGAAAAACCCAAAAAAAAAAATGACAGAAAAACGGGAATTTTTACGCAAAACCAGTTTTCGACCAAATCGATATTTTTATATGGTTGTAATTCAAAAACTAATCACTGTAAATACTTGAAATTTGCACCAAATGTTAATGTTAGTGATATCTATATACAGTTTAATTTTCAAAATATTTTGACTTTTTTTGAGATATTTATAGACAACTGAAATTTTCAATTTTTCAGAAATTTTTTTTTTTTTGAAGTGTCCATAAAATTTTTTTGGCCCCATCAAAATACTTGAAAATTTAATACATAGTTTGTCATAAGTTAGTCTTACAGTGATTAAAAAATTGTAAGAATACATGGGCACAATTTTTTTTTATAAGCGTTTATAGTTCAAATTTTTACGAAATCTGTCGAAAACGCGAATATTTGCAAGTAATTTAGAAATTTTTACCAGTTATTAAGATTGGCATTTTCTTTACATGATTTAATTTTCAAAATATTTTGACTTTTTTTGAGATATTTATAAACAACTAAAATTTTCAATTTTACTAAAATTTTTTTTTGAAATGTCGATACATTTTTTTAGGTCTTATAAAAATACTTGAAATTTTAATACAAAGTTTCTCATAAGTTATTCTTATAGTGATTAAAAAATTATAAGAATACATAGGCACAATTTTCTTTTATTAGCATTTGAAGTTCAAATATTGACAAAAATTCGTCAAAACCATGAATATATTTTTTTTTGTGTCTGTCATCTCGTTTTGAGGCAGTAAAAGTGCTTCGATTTTTGACTCAGTAACTTATTCGATCAGAAAGTGAATCTAGTTGCTTTGGTGGTCAAAAGTAAAAAATTCTTATATATTTTTCTAAATAATCGGGATAAACAAACTAAAAATTAAGGGAAAAACGGGAAATTTTATGCACACTCATTTTTCAACAAAATTGATTTTGATTATTGATGTAACTTTAAAACAAATGACCATTGATACATGAAATTTTCACCGAATGTTTTTATAAGTATATTCTATCGGCCATGAAATTTTCAAAAATGTTTGACTTATGTTGTACTATTCATAGGTATATGCAATTTTCGATCATTATTAGTTTTTTTTTAAATTAATATCGATAAAAATTTATTTTTTGGGTAGAAAATATTGAAGATTTAATACAAGGCTCTCAATATATTGTTACAATAGCAGTTGAAAAATAAAAGAAATTTATAGTCACAATTTTTTTTTATAAGCATTCAAATTTTGAATTTTGACATAATATGTAATAATCACAAAAATTAGCAAATTGTTTTAAGCTAGAAATTCATAAAAATTTTCTTTTTAAATCTAAGATTTGAAAATATAATACAAGATTCCTAAAAAAATTGTTAATCTTTATCACAAAAAAAATGTCCACTGGAAATTCAAATTAAATATTTATTACCATTTGAATTTCAAATATTGACAAAAATTCGTCAAAACCATGAATATTTGCAAATTATTTTGTAGTTCAAAACTCATAATATTGTTTGTATTTATACCTAAGGTTATAAAATTTAACATTAAGTTTTCCATAAGTTGTTCTTCAAATAGTTATAGAAAAAATTTGAAGCGTCATTATAGGAAAAATGTTTTGAGCGTTTGAGTTTTAAATTTTTATGAAATTGCGTAATGATAATGATTTATCCTCAAACCAGGTATATGTATATCTATGATAATATAAAGTATTATGAATTTTGATAACTACATGCAATGTTTTTGGAAAAATTGATTAACCATGCCTTATTCAAAATGCGTCCTAAATGAAAAATAATTTATTTGTTTCAAAATAGAATATATGACAATATTTAAATATAATATATCCTAGACTGACAAATCATCTCCGTTCAGAATCGTTTTTTGTATACAATGATACCTATCATTGCATTCAAATTTAATCCCATCCATTACAGTAACCTACTGTACAGCAGAGCGATATCCACGACTTACTTGCTATTATTTTAAAATTTTTTACAATTTTCCACCAATTAATTTATGAGACATAAATCTACAATTGTCTTTTATAAATGAACTAGTTTTTTTTATTATTATTTTGCTAGGCAATTGTCTAACTTAAAAAATGACATAAACACAATTAAATATGTGATTGCAAAACAAAATATTTAAACTATGGTAGATGCTATACCACTGCATGTTTTCTTTTTGTCAGTGATAAAAAAAAATAATTTTTTCAGGTACCGAAATATTAAAATTAATAGTAGAATAATTAATTTTTTTTCTTAATCTCACAAAACACGTTATAAGTTCCTTAACTCATGCAATATTTTCAAATAAGAAAAAAATATATTTTACTAACTCACAATCGAACGACTTGTCTACATCTTTTCTTTCATAAGACAACATAATATACTTATTAGGGATATGTAAAAAAATATATAAATCTGGTTTTTACCCATAATAATTATTTGGATAAGTCTGACCAAATATTTTATTTTTAAATCAAACAATGTTAAATACTTACAAACTGAGGTAAATACTTAATTACATTTTATTTGAAATCAACTAAAATTTCCTAAGAATTTTGAGAAGTTAAATATCTAGATAATCAGTGTTAAAATATTTGGACTTTTTTATAAAAAATAATAATTAAGCTAATAAGATTAATTTAATGTTGAACACTTCCAATTTGATTTTTTTAATGAGGGTCTATCACTTTACTATTGTAGTCCCTTGAAATTAAATACATTTGAAAAAATTACCTGAGTTTCATTTTTGGAGAATAATGGGCAGGTTTAGGTAATGGACTTGCCATGGGTGAAGGATTTGCTTGTAACATATAATGACGATTAATTGATGGTGGTGTATATGGTCCAGGTGTAGCAATTGGATGCTTTTCTACTTGCAAAGCACTAATAACAACAGCTTCTCTATTATGATATCTAAAACAATTGTCATTATATTTAAAAAAAAAATATATATAATTAAAATATTATCTTACTTATTTAATAACGATTGTATGTGGGATTCCGATGCAGTAGGAAACATTGCACTAATTTTTGATATTGATTGATCTATATTAGAACTGCTGAATGGTGACATATTGGGAGTGATTGATACCCGATTTGTAGCACTCGAGCGTGCATAATTGATTGCGTTAGAACCCATACGGGGACTAAATCTAATTGGTGTTGGACTTGACTTTTGTGTAATAATTGAATCCTATGATAAAATATACCCCAATAATTCAGTTATAATGTACAAAAAACACATAATTTTTCATGTGATGATAGTTGCTAGTATATTATGAACTACAAAAATTTAATAATGAAAAATGCTCAATTGAAGTCAAACACAACAATGTATTATGTTTATAACTTATTTAACCATAAAGAATATTAATTTTAAATATGACACACCTTTCTTCTCCAACTCCATCTTCTGCACCTCTCTTATTCTACCTGTACACGTCAGACCAACCCACAACCAACCTCACCATCACTGGTGACTTTGCCGATGATAAAGCATCCTGGCTATCCACCGTGACCCTCTCGGGGCATCCAGCGGAATCCAAACCCACCTCGACATGGTACAAAGATTGGGGGTTCAAACTCAATGAATCCAAATCCATCCACTGCACATTCACTCTCAGATCAATAAGCTGCCCCTCCATCACTCTTAACAACCAACCTCTCCCGACCGCTCAAAATGTCCGTTACCTAGGTCTATACCTCGATCGCCGACTCACTTGGGCTACCCACATACGTAACAAATGACTCATACTAAATAATCGTCAAAGACATCTTTGCCTCCTACTGTCATCCAAACATCTCTCACTACACAATAAAATCCTTATGTATAAAGTACTCCTTAAACCTATCTGGTCCTATGGAATTCAACTCTGGGGATTAGCCAAAGACTCCAATATAAACCGAATCCAAACATTTCAATCTAAATGCCTCAGACAGATAACTGTTTCCCTTTTATGTATCAAATGATACCCTCCACAGGGACCTCCTCATTCCGACAGTAAAAAAACGTTGCCAAAACCCTATATAAACGTTTCCACCTTAAACTTTCAAATCACTGAAACCCTCTCATTCAAAACCTCTCTTCTAGAACAATCCCGGGTGACCCTGGCTGACATTTAAAGCATAGCTGGTGCCGTGACCTACTAGTAGTCGACTAGTTAACTAGTCCACCATCCCGTCATGAATTGCTATTAATGAATAGTTTCTTCACCAAGCCAACCATGATGACCTATATTATATTATATATTTATTGTACTTATTGTATTTTTTTTTTTTTTTATACATATAATATAGATTGTACAAATAAAAACAAATATGACACAATAAAAGAAATTTAATAATAATTAAATAAGTGAATTACCTGATGAATATGATAAAATGGTTGAGGAGAATCACTTTTACATGGAGAATCATGTTGAGTCTGAAATATTTTAAGATAAATAATAGTTAAAAATTGTATTTAAAATAATGTTGTTATAGTTAGCTTTAATTTAGTCAGTGATGAAGAGGTACCATGGGTAAATTATGAAATTTTATGGAGCAGTATCTTGATTGATCTATATGGATGTATCTTGTATTTATAGATGGAAATGTTCTATATACTTGAAGTCTAGGTCCTATATGCTTATTGATGCTTAAAGTAGCAAGTATTCTCGAATAAAATACAAATCAATTGTCTTGTGTAACTGAGGAAAAAATTTTTTTAAATTGAAACTAACTTATAAAAATATCATTATTAAATCAGAATTTAGGAGATAAAGGAATCAAATATAGTTAGTTTAGATCCTCATTATAATCATTTAAAAGGATACTTTTTTTTTGTTTCATTAAAAATAATAAATTTACAATTTTACCTACGTTCTTAGTTATGAAATTATAAAATTTGCTAATTAATTTTTTTTTTTAGATAACATACCCACTAATTAAATAAAAGCATTAACAAAAAAGTCGAGTATTATTCTTACTTTAATAGACAAAGGTTTGGTCATTTGATAATGAAGATATTTTGAATGTGAATCTTCAATGCTTGTAAAATAATTAAATAAATTATATCTGAGAAAATAAAAATTATTTATAAGTCAAGTACTTCGATTTTATTGTACTTAGTATAATAAAAATTACGTTTTCGCAGATTTGTAGCCATTCTTGTTGTGCCAAGTAAATGTATTTTTGTTCATATCTTGAACGGGTACATCTACCATAACTTCAATAGTTAAGGGATACTCGTATTAATGTTACTCGTATATCTAAAAAGACTAGTAGACTACAGATCGTTACTTTAGTGTCGTAGGTCAATACATAACAACTAAAGCAATTAATGATATGGATAATTTACTAAATTCATCAACAGTAGATTTACAATTCACTATTCAGATAATTTTTATTTACTTTTCTAATCAAATAAGTGTCTTTATTTCAAGGACGAATTTTGCATAAACAAAATTTTTACGAATACAACACGGCTGCAAACTGAACAAAAATAAACAAAATACTATTTCGGTCAAATTTCGGTTTAGCTTGTGGAAATTTTTGGAATAACATAATGTATTAATAGCTGAATTATTCAAGTAGTACCTTCGTTAACTAGAAACCCAAAATCAATTTAATTTTAATTAAATTTATAAATATTTCACCATTCATTGTTTGCACTGTTTATTAATGCCAGCTGATTTTTGATCTGACCAATGGCAATGCGTACCTTCCCGATGGATGACAAGCCCCCTCTACTCTCCCGACAGCATCTTCACCCCGTCTATAAAGTTTTTTTCCTTTTCACTCCATTTTATTGCATTTTAACGTTGGGTTATTTCATAGCGTCTGGTTACGATTAAAGATTCTTACGTCTAATTAAGCACTAGAACCACTGACACGTCCGCCTACATTTAGTGTTGACGATATAATTCCATAGCCGGGTGGTGAATTTCCACAGATAATCGGCATTGATGGTAATGCATGCGAGGAAACTTCAAAGGATTAGTGATGGGTAAGGCCTATTTACCAAATTACGGGAATAACGTAATTCCAAATTATTATACATCGATAGTAATATTAATGTTTGGATATTTTGATTTCAGGTATTATGACAAGAACCCGTCCCATCAGTATCAGGTAAATATTATTGAGTCTTGTGATAATTTATAGCATTGATAGGTACACAACAATGTCCTTCAAAATATTGGTTCCTACCATATAAATATATTATTTTTTTTAAGTAAAAATCTACCATAATTATAAAACAAATTAATAACATTTTACTATTATTTTCATTGTTGTATAATTCATATAATGATTTTATCTGATATATTAAGGGCCATTCTTACAATGCTCGGTTAGTGCCTGATAACACTAACCGGAAGAATTTATCATGAGTTAACCGATAGAATTCTACCGGTTAGTCTTAACCGACACTTAACCGGACATTGTAAGAACGGCCCTAAACCTATAAGTCTAAAGTAAATATAGTGTATTAAAAACTTTATAATGTCAATACATATCTCAATTCTCAGGTACCTAATTAATACATTGAGAAAGAATAATGTAAATTACAAAAAAATTTAAGGTTCAAGTAAAAAAATACTTATACAGAAAATTATTCTCCTGATTCAACTTGCTATACCAGTTATTTTCTACAAGAATGTCTACAAAGTTAATATTATAATGTTATTGGTTTTAAGTTTTAAATTTTAGGTTGTGTATGCTTTATTGTAAACACATACAATTAAAAAAAAATTGTTCATCTGGTAACTTAAAATGTTTTCAAAAAATTAATTATATAGTCACCCTTAACTATTTATTAACTATCATGTTTTTATCTAATAATTTTACTTTTTAGCATTTGAAATTAGCTTGTATCTTAAACAAAAACGTAAATCAGTGAACTCTAGACTGCATCTCCTAAGACCTCTATTAAAATCAAAACTAGCAACAAACTAACAATATACAAATCAATAATTTGTCCGGCTTGTCTTTACGGCATCCAACTATGGGGGCCAGCTAAACTATCTAACATTAAAACCTTGCAAGCATTCCAATCCATATGGCTACACCTAATAACCACTGCCCCTTGGTACGTTACCAATAAAGACCTGAACATACCAACCCTCAACGTCTTAGCCAAATCCTACTACTTAACATTTCACTCAAAGCTTTGAGCTCATCCTAATCCCATAATTAAAAGTATATCCTCTACCTCAATTATTCTTAGAAGGCTAAAAAGGCAATGGCCTAGAGATCTGCTCAATGCCTAATAAAAAATAAAAAAAATAACTAAGGAGAAAATTCTAAAAAATTAAAACCCTAATTTCCTGTCAGATGATACTGCTGGAAGCCTTTATTTTCTGTATTTAATGTTATTTTGTCATTACACTTACCTATTGTACCATTGTATAGATTGTAAATTCACTATTTTTAATAATAAAAAAGCATTTGAAATTATAACCCAAATCAAATGAAATTGTAAAATATTAAAAAATTACTCACTAAACAATGTATTAAATATGTCTAACATATAAAAGAAAATTATTCACTCTAGTATTTTAACTTTTAAGCACTTAATTTTTAAGAGTTGCTTATTAGTTAGTAATCTATTAAAATGAACACTTAGTTGAGAATACTTGTCTCATTTTCAAATTTATGATATAAACATAAGTGCAAATCGCAAAGGGGGCCAAATGGGTTTAGTTCCCCACTATAATTAGATATATTATAAATACCATTAAAACTTTGCGTTAAATTTTAAGATACTGGATTTAAGTGGTAGAGGTAGTTACTCGACCTTTAAATAGAATTAATATATATATACTGATTTGGTCAATATTGGTGCTCAGCAGTACAGTAATGTGAGTTTCACAATTTATTGCTCGTTCCATATAAACTTCTACCTCCTGTTCTATACTTAGTGTTAGTTATTAGAGTTTCATTAATAAACCATATAAATTTGTACATATCATTATTTTATTAAGATGCACTTAATTTTTTCAGAATTCTAAATATTTAGTTTCAAAAAATTCTAGCAGTGATCAAAAGTATGGCAGCGGTAGGGGAAATGGTACCTCGTATCCAAGTCCTAGCCGAGGAAGTCCATCGCGAGATCGATCATACTCTAGCAAAAGTTCATATCATTCTCAAAAAAGTCACAGAGATAAGGAGAGAGATTCTCGAGACTATAAATCTAGGAATAGTGATAAATATTCTGGTAAGTGTTTTTAGTTTTTGAGATATAGACAATATTATACATAATTTTTTGGTGAATGATTTAGGATTCCATTACCGTCAAGACTCAGTTATACTAATTCGTCCTTTTGATCAGTAACTTCAGTTAAACTTTAGGTGTAGTTTTCCTGCAGCTGTTAATGTAAGCTTCTGATATAGACTGGATTAAAATTCATATTCTGTGAATCCATGGTGTTTGGCGTGAATTTTTACTTTAAAATGTAATTAAAATAGTTCAGGACAGTTGCAAATTAACTATTATCCTGTTTTTTTTTCTCATTTGGAATTAACTATTAATATTATAAAAGTAACATTTTTGGATCATTAAATTATTTTAATGAACTTTTATTTTTATTTTATCTATGATTATTTAAATTAGCATGGATTAAAATAGGTTTTAAAACTACAATTACGATTTTATCTATTGCAAAACTAAGTTTTAAAATTTATAATCATTTGAAGTTAGAAATTTCCTAGTTTATAAACTATATAAAATAGTAAATACCCTATGCATCTTTTGTATCTATTCAATCACATTATGCTATTATTTAATTTTAATTGTTTTTTGTGCTTGCCATTTTTTTGGCTTAATGCGAGATATCCTTGAGAGAAAATAGTGCCCTGTCTACTTTAACTGTAGGATCTAACCTTTTTACATTTTATAAAAATCTGTGTTATTTAAAAGGTATTATAAATGTTTAAATTTTCAACATCTATGTCTTTTATTGATATTTTATAGAAATTTTATTCAAATTTTAGGGCTGAGATACCTCAGAAAATATGTAATAGTTTAGTAAATACTTAGTATAGTAAAATTTAATAAGTTATTCACTATACATATTTCCTTCAAATCAATATACAGAGTGTCCCGCAAGGATTAACCCATTGCGATATCTCACGAAATAAATAATGGGGATTTCAAAATTCTGATTTTATTATGAGATTCACAGGGATAAGAATTACAATTATTTCATTTTTAAATTAATTTTAATATTTTGTAAACAATTTAAAAAATATATTTTTTTATTTAATTATTTCCAAAAAAATTAATGATAACCATTTTATAGAGTTTATTTTTCTGAAAATATTGACGTTTCAAAATTTTATTTTCATTAATTTCCCGACTTCTAATACTTTTTCTAGTTTTGAAGAAACAAAATATGATTATAAATTTATAACTATTAGGAACACAAAATGTATTCGGCCTGCCGTATGAGAATGCACGCGTCGCGTTGCGCCAAATGTTTGATATTATTATGGTGTTAAATAATTCGCAATTTTTCTCGAAACTTAATAAAATATTATGAATCAGAAAATTTATGAAAATAAAATATGAAACGTCAATATTTTCAGAAAAATAAACTATAAATGGCCATCTTTAATTTTTTTGGAAATAATTAAATATCAAAATATATTTTTTAAATTTTTTACAAAACATTAAAATTAATTTAAAAATGAAATAATTGTAGTTCTTATCCCTGTTAGTCTTATTACAAAACCAGAATTTCGATATCACCATTATTTTGAGAGATATCACAATGGGTAAATCTCACGAGACACCATGTATATATTTATATATATATATAGCATGAAACTAAAAAATGTATTTATTTTCAGATTATAGTAGGTCACCAAAAGATAGACGAAGTAGAGATGAATATAGAACAAACCACGATCGGATTAGTCCGGAAGTAATTTATTATTTTTAATACATATAACATTTTTAATAACAATGATATTTAATTTTATAGAAAATGGTTGTTCATTCTGTGAAGTGGTCAAGTTCTAGGGATTCTAGAGATTCAAGAGAATCTGGTCAACGGAAAGTTGTTCATAGCTCTTGTCAGGTAAATATTATTTTCATAATCTGTAAATACTATATGTAGATTTGTTAATTAAATTTAACAAATTTCATTTGTTTATCAATTTATTTGTGTATATAGTGTATTTAGTTTTATATTTATTTATGTATAGAGTAGCAGCAGTAGTAGTAATAACCGGGAATCCAGGTCTGGCGGAAGTTCAACTGTCACTAAAGTGGGTGATTGGTCTGAACATACAAGTTCTTCAGGCAAAAAATACTATTATAATTGTAAAACCGAAGTATCCCAATGGGATCAGCCACGAGAATGGTTAGAAGCTTATCCAGCATCTCAACCTTCTCGAACACAATACCACCATGGTCTGTAGTCATTTAAAACATAACTAATTATATTAATATTCTATTTAATTTTAATGTAATTTTGTACAGAAAAACATTCCAATAACTCAATTATGAGATCATCATCAATGAGCAATCATGTGAACAAAGTTTCACAACAGTCCTCTCAACAACAAGTTAATTCTACAAGTAGACCAACTCATCATCAAAAAGATCCTTATTGGAATCAAATTCGAAGTAATAATCTTCCAATAAATGTCTCGCAATCTCATCATGTCTCCGAGTGTAATGTAGATAGACTTGAACTAGATGGACCTACGATAATCAATTCCTGTAAGTTAAAAATAAATAATACAGTTATTGATGCTAATAGTATTTTCCTAAATGAACTAGACAACATTATAATAACAATATTGAACAATGTTTCCTACCAAAACCTAATTTCCTTTCTTTTTGTTTTTTATAATGTATTTAAACTAAAAACTTGTTACTATAGATAGTATGTACATTTATTTATCAAGCATTCTTAGTTAATTTTACAATATAATTTATTGAATATATCCTGTTTGAATACTTTATATTACTAGCTTAAAATTAGTTTTTTCATATATTTATTTAAATTTTAAAATGATGGTATTTTATTATATTAATTAGTAAATAATTGTTTTAAAAATGAATAAACTAAGATACTTAATCTGCTGTTATAAGTGTAACTCGTTAGCCATTAGTGGCTACTGGCTGTTACTTATTGCAATAAATATTGTATTATTTTTAATTGAATAACAAATCAAGGCGGTAAACTAACCATACTTGATCCTATATTTTCTTAAATAATGGATTTATTAAAATTAAAGTTTTTAGAATTTTTTATTTACTTACAAACCCATATTTTTAAATTCTAGAGATTTTTTTTTTGACAATTTCCTTAATTAACATTTTTTAGTGTATTTTTATTTTATAATGTTGAATGTTGATGTACTTTTATTAAAATTTGAGCAAATAGCTTATCATCATTTATTAAGAAGACGTTACACACATATTTGTTGTCTTTGTCTTACAAGTGTGTTACATAGCAAATTTACGCTTAGCAGATCACGTCTATCTCTATTAGTTAACAAATTAGAGTAAATTGACCTATTATGAAACTTGATGGTAAAAACATTATCTGTGTTTCAATTTAGTATCAGTTAGATCAATTTTGTAGCAAATTATGTGTGTATAAATAAGCATAAATTAAAAATGCTCATAATTCACTTAAATCTAAGTTGTTGGAATAAACCTACATACAAACACAGATAATTTTCTTACCATTAAGTTTCATAATATGTCGATTTACTTTAATTTGTAAACTAATGGAGCTAAACGTGATCTGCTAAGCATAAATGTGTTATGTTACACACTTGTAAAACAGAAACAGCAAATAAGTGTGTAGCAGCGTCCTCTTAAAATGATTTTATTAAAGATTATCTTTAAAAATGATTTTACACATAATATATAATATAGATATTGTTTCGGATCAAGTTCTTACTATGATAATTTCTAAAATTATTAATGCTAATGAATTAATATTAATTACTTATTACTACATTTTTATTAAAATAACCATAGAGCTTATATCTCTCAAAGTAATTATATGTTATAAAATCATAAATTAACTTGATAACTACCTGTTAAAATTTTGATTCCAATATGTCAAAATTTTCCGATAAATTATTCAGATAAAAAAGGGTACCTATTAATAAAATTAAGTGTAATGCAATAGAATACTTCTTAAGTAATATAACAATTAAGAAATATAGTTTTTAATTATATTCAAAAATTCGAAAACTAAGATTTTGAATAATTTTATTGAAGAAAAAGGGTATGAGCATTGTTGGTAAATCACTCTAGGTACCACACGTTTTCAAGCTATGTTGATTGCAAACCATAATCTACTTTAAAGATAAATGTTTAGGTATATTATTCACATATTTATTTGTACGTATTTATTTACTTTTTACTTTTTTACCTATGTTTAAATACTGTTAATAATTATAAAAATATACTTTCTAAACTATTAATTAAAATCAGTCTAAATTAGCAGTCAAACATAACATCTCCATCATATAAATAGGTATAATAAATTCATTATGATATTAATTAGGCGATTCTTCTCAAACCCAAGATATGGAATTATGTAGTGGCGACAGCACTCCTACTTCAGAAAAATCCATTCAACTATCAAATGTACCTGCACAAAGGCACAGTTCTTCTACTCCTCAATCACAAGTATTTGTTCTCCGTATACATTTTTTAATAAATAATTTGAAATTAATTTATCCTAATTGAATTTATTAAAATTAAGATAAAGGGAACTGAAGTTAACAGTGAACTATGTGAAAGAACAAATGTTGATGTTGGATCAACAACACCACCATTATCAAATGTAACTCAGAACTTAGTTGATTCATCGACAACCAATAATGTTACTGAGCGAAGTCCACCCACTCCAGCAAACACAGAAACTAATAACACCCAAGAAGTTAAAGGTAATCATTTAATTTGATAACTTATCCATCTCTCATTTCATTTTTAATAGTAATATTAATTAAATTAACATATTCTAAATAATCCAATTTTATATTTTCTAGTCTTAAAAATGTAATATTTTTTAAGCTGAAAGAAAACCCAAAATAAATTTCCTCTAACCTATATATTATTTGTTATTCTTATTACTACTAATTTCAAAAATATTTCTGGATTCAACCCTTTTATATATCTATACTAATAACAAAACAAACCCATCACTCCTGGCCCCAGTCACTTCATTTATGAGATCAAAATACAATACTAGAGCAGAATATAAAACACCAATTATTTGTTATTTTTTTACCATATTATTACTTATTTATTTTATTTTTATCACTTATATTTATTGACATTGTTTGTTTTTGACCAAACAATTAAAAGATTTAATTGTTAATATTACTCTTATTGTTACTCTTTCTAACATTTAATTATATTACAAATAATTTTAAAAAATTTTGTATAATGTTAAAATATAATGTTCTTAGAATAGTTTTTTTAAAACAAAGAAACTAAAGTGTTCCCCTGTATTAGAATTAAATTAATATAATTCATAATAACAGGAAGTCCTGTAACAAGCCATGCGGAAACGGTTGTCCAAGTCAACAATGTAATGAGTTACAGACAACTTGGAACAACAACATCTCCCGTCATGTCTAATTTTGTACGTGATGATTTAACATCACACGTTAAATCCTGGCCAGCTGATATTTTAGCAAAACAGGTAACAATATTAAAAGCATAAATTTATTTTAAAAATTAATTCATTGCTTTAATAGATGAGTATTTCATTTCAGGCACAAAAATTGAATGAAGAGGCCCATATATTAGGAAGTGTACACTGTTCACGAGTATCTGCAGAACTCAAATATGCAAGATCTATTGTCCGTTTGACTGAAGTGCAAGCATCCTTATTAGAACACAAGTAAGTATTTAAATATAAAAAACCCTACATTTAACTAATAGTTATTCAATTTTGTTTCCAGGGTGTTATTTTTACAGCAACAAATTAAAACTTTAGAAAAATTAAAATCTGAAAATTCGTTTATGGGTGAAGGAGATGAAGGAAGGACGACTTAAATATACTATGGCAAGTGTTTTTGTTATTTAAATAGTTGTCAATTTTACCACAAGTGACCGCAAACTTTTTTTGTTATGTTGATTTTTTACAAACTTTTTATAACTTTGTTTCTGGGTCTCAAGACCAAAACTATGTTCCAATTGTTAGGTATTTGGTAATTTTTATTTATGGTTTTGAAGTTATTTTTTTAATCATAGCTGTCGACTTTTTATATTAATTTAAATACAGGTACTTCCTAAGTACTAATATTGTAGTCTAATTTGTTCTTTCATAAAGTACTACACCCTTCATATATCTAATTTCTTGAAGTATTTTAAAATAAATATATCCCCATGAAAATCTTAATGTTATTAAAACAATTACCTATACTTCTCAATACAAACACTTCATGTATCTGTTGATGCGCATAATCAGATATAAATTTTAAAAAAATATTTTGAATAATTCATCCTCATTTTCTCTGTCAAATCTGGTATTTTAGTGATGATATTAAAATTAAAGTTTTAGCATAATATAAAAAGTAAATTTTGTTTCGATAAATAAACAAATAAAATTTTAAAATTTATTGATATATAATACTATCATTTAAATCATAAAAATATTAATAACAAAATATTTTTTTACAAGCATTTCGGTTTACGTTTCGATTAATATTAGTACTACAATTTTAACCCTGGGATAATTATTTTAGAAGTGATGTTTGATTCTTCATCTTTCAGGCTTGTATTCTATAAATATAATATTATCTACCTCAACATTTTCAATTCAACTATTAACAATGTATTGTTTTTTTTTTTTTTTTTTTTTTTTTTTTAATAGTTAAAGCAAAATATTAAAAATTATTTTTTGTTTCATTAAGATTAAATATCGGAACATGATGAAACAATCTAGTTCATTTTTGTAAAGTATTGCATAAAGTTTCTTATATCATATTTTTGTAATATAGTTATTAATTATGCCATAATTTTCTATACATAAATTTATTTTTCTTCTAAGTATTATATTTAATTTTTTTAATTGGTGAATTAAAGTCTGTGTTGCTTAGAAAACTAATTATTTAAGGTTTAATAATCTGCAAATTATTTTAGTTAAACTTTGTTTTTATTATTATTAATTTATTTTTAGTAATTTGAATTAACGGGCTTAATTTAAATGAACTACACAAACTATTTTTCCTTGGTCAATTATATTCCATTTGTAAAAATTTGCTTAAATTATTTGTGGTTTTAAAAATGATTGCATTGTAATTATATATTATATATTTTTTTCAATATAAATTTTGTTACTAACCACTCCCTATTTTAGATTTTAGGACCCAACTACTAATGCAGTTTTCTATCAGATCTCAGCGTTATTATTATTAATTCTACATTAAAATAAAAATGAAGATGAGCAATTTTGTAATAATTAATCTAGAACTTAAGACTGATAGATATTGACAATGAAAATTAAATTAAATTTGTTGCCTTCAATTCTTAACTAAAAACAATTAGACAAATATTTATTATTATAGATCAATTTTACCAAACTTTAATTTTGGAAATAATTAAACATTGTTCTCTGTATCGAGTTATAATACAATTATTATACTAATGTTATGTAAAACTACTATTAAGACCCAGTATAGATTTAAATTATTTTTTATTAAGTATTGCATTTTTATTTTGACCTTTTGACGTTCAGAGTTATTTGGATATTTTTACAATGTAAGGGTGCATCCTCTCTATTCATTCAATATCCTAAATATTATGATTAATATTTAATAATAAGTACAATAATAGACACCAATTTAAACCAAATAAATAACAGGTATTTTCTTATTACAATAAAGTCTGACTTATTTAATTGAAACAAGATAGTAAAGGTAGTATGCTATCATAACTTATTAAAATAAAGCAATAGTATTTATTTCTGTTATATAAAAATATATCTGTTATTTATTTTAATTATAGTTGTATAACTATCTCAACAAACGCAAGATATACTAAAATACATTATTTGAGTAATTATCATCCTAATTGTTAAACTTGAAAGTTAAGTAGTCGTGTCAATGTAGAAGGTACTATATTATTCAAACATTTATCAACTTTAAAATTAAAATTTGCAGATATTACATTAAGGAATTTGTATTTAACTTTGGCACTGCTGAAATTAACTTTCATTGAAATAATATAAGATAAATAATGAACGTCTGACAGGTCCAGTATTTTGTCACATTATATATTTTAATTAAATAAGGAAAGTAATTATGTAGAAAAAATATGTGTATAGATATTAACTACTTATGGTTTTAGTTGATTTATAATAATTACTCACTTACAATATTGTTTTAAACTAACTAATTTATCAACATTTACAGTTTTTATTTAAAAACTTAATTTGTGTTAATCTATCTATACACTATTTTTTTGAGCACAAGATCTGCTTATTTCTTACGTAATTTGTGGACCAGATTAATCCAAAAATTATCTCTATAATGTTCAAAGTTCTGACTTATAAATCATGTCCAGAATGATAATAATTATGTATACTTACCTAAAATGTATGTATTAAATGTATTTTTCCTTTTGTACATTTAATTTCTCAAACTTTTCCTATTGTACATATTTTTTTAATAATATAATAATTTAGTTTGTTATTTATTTAACAATAATTTACAATTGTTATTATTCATATTTTTCAAATTTAAAACTGAGAGTGGGTAGTAGGGTTAACTTTGTGATACCAATATACCAATTCTAAAGTAAAATGCTTATATAACATTAAAAATAAAATATCATTCTTGTTTCATATTAAAAAAGAAATTATATTTTACATTTTTTTAATCATAAAACAGTGTCAGTATTATGTTAGTTTTATACCTATCTCACTAATAAAATATTGATACAAAAATGGTATTCAAGAGTGTGTGGTTTATAATATATATGGGACAGGTTGCATCAACATCCTATAAAGACTTCCCAAAACTGTTATCTACTTACAATAATAATAAATAATAATATTTATTAATATTAAAAACAACAATAATAATAGTAATAACATTATACAATTTAATATAAAAAATCTTGTTTTTGATTCTCTCTTTAAAAGCTAGGCTTGTTCTAAAGAGAGACAGTTCAATACAATAAAATGAAGAACTGACAGATAAAATAGTTAAATTAAGATATAAATCCAGTAATAAGAGAACAAAAGTAAAAATATAAAATAAACAAATTAAATCAATAAATTAAACAATTTATATAGGGAGATTAACAAATTTGTTGTTGTGAACACTATATTCTGCAGAAGACAATATTATATTAAATGAAAATAATTTACATGCATTTTAAACTGTTTAAATGAATTAAACTTATTTACATAATTTAATACCAATATTAATGGGGCTATGTTAATCAAATGTAATACCACATAAAACAGATCTAATATTAGAATTATTTTTAGACCTAATATTATAATAATGATTAAATTTTATAAATTTAAAATTATGGCTGTACATATAATATAAAATATTTTTCATGTAAATAGAATTAAGATTATCTATAGTAATAATTTAATATTTAAATGCGTTTTGCAACACTAGTATAATTTATCCATAGGTCTTATAATCAATGATAGAACACAACATTACATTTTATCAGTGATCAAATAATTCTAACAAGCTAAATAAGTATTCCTATATTGCTATAAATTTTGTTTGGAAGTCATTGTGACTATGATAATTTGAAAAATGGTCCAAGTATAATAAATACTATATTCAATATGACATCTATTTTATATATTTATAAATCAATGTTTAAGGACATTATATCCTTAATATAACATTTTAAAAACCGAAAAATTACCAATTCAAATTTTGAAAGTGGTGCATCGTCAATTTAAAAAAGGAGGGTAAGTCGTGGATGTCGCTCTGCTGTACAATAGGTTACAAATGGGTTACTGTAATGGATGGAATTAAATTTGAATCCAATGATATTATATCATTGTATACGAAAAACGATTCTGAGCTAAGACGGTTTATCTGTCTAGGATATATTATAGATTATTAAAAATTTTCAAATCTTAGATTTAAAAAGAAGATTTTTTATGAAATTCTATCATAAAATAATTTATGAATTTTCGTGATTTTTACATAATATGTTGTCAAAACTCAAACTTTGAATGCTTTTAAAAAAATTTGTGCCAATATATTTCTTTTATATTTCACCTGCTATTGTAAAAATATATTAGGAGCCTTTTATAAAATTTAAAATTCTTAGATATAAAAGGAAAATTTTTATGAATTTCTAGCATAAAATTATTTGAACATTGCCGTAATTTTTACGTATTTAGTCAAAATTTGAACTTTAAATGCTTATAAATAAAAATTGTGACTATATATTTCTTTTATTTTTCAATTACTATTGTAAAAATATATTATGAGCCTTGTATTAAATTTTCAAAACTTAGATTTAAAAAGAAAATTTTTTATGAATTTCTAGCTTAAAATAATTTGTGAATTTTCGTGATTTTTACATAATATGTTGTCAAAATTCAAACTTTGAATGCTTATAAATAAAAATTGTGACTTTGTATTCCTTTTATTTTGCAACTGCTATTGTAAAAATATGTTAGGAGCCTTGTATTAAATTTTCAAATCTTAGAATTAAAAAGAAAAAGTTTTATGAATTTCTATCTAAGTTAATTTGAACATTGCCGTAATTTTTACGTATTTAGTCAAAATTTCAACTTTAAATGCTTATAAAAAAAAATCGTACCAACGAATTTTTAATATTTTTCAACTGCTATTGTTACAATATGTTAGGAGCCTGGTATTAAATTTTCAAGCTTTTCTACCGAACAAATAAATTTTTATCGATATTTATAGAAAAAAAAACTAAAAAAGTTGAAAAATTAAAATGTCAGTAAACAGCTCAAAACAAATCAAAATATTTTGAAAATTTTATCAAATATATAAAACGCCTATATCAACATTCAGTCAACATTTCAAGTATCTGCGGTCATTTATTTTAGAGTTACACCAAAATAAGGAAATCGCTAAAAGTGAAAATCCAATGTTGTAAAAATTTAAATTTCAAATGCTCATAAAAATTTAATTTAAATTTCCGGTGGAATTTTTATTTGTCATAAAGATTGAAAAACTTGTAAGGAATCTTGTATTAAATTTTAAAATCTTAGATTTAAATAGAAAACTTTTTATGAATTTCTAGCTTAAAATAATTTGTGTATTTTCGTAATTTGTACGTATTTTGTCAAAATTTGAATGCTTATAAAAAAAAATTGTGACTATGAATTTATTTTATTTTTCAACTGCTATTGTAACAATATGTTAAGAGCCTTGTATTAAATTTTCAAGCTTTTCTGCCCAACAAACACATTTTTTTTTGGATATTAATTTAAAAAAACTAATAATGATCGAAAATTTCAAATGCCTAATAATAGTTCAACTTAAGTCGAAAATTTTTGAAAATTGCATGGTGGATAGAATATACTTATATAAACATTCGGTGAAAATTTCATGTATCTATGGTCATTCGTTTTAAAGTTACACATCAATAATCAAAATCAATTTTGTTGAAAAATGAGTGTGCGTAAAATTTCCCGTTTTTCCCTTAATTTTTAGTTTGTTTTTCTCAATTATTTAGAAAAGTATTAAGAATTTTTTACTTTTGATTATTAAAAAATAAATAATTCAAGTTTTATTAGTTTATTAGTTTTGGTTGTTAATATTTTGTAAAACAGTGGTAAAATGGTAAATATATGTTCTATTAAAAGCTATAGAAACATTGGTAAGGATGATGTTCATATGCATAAGTAAGTTAAAAAAAGGCGGGTAAGTCTTGGATGTCGCTCTGCTGTACAGTAGGTTACAAGTGGGTTACTGTAATGGATGGAATTAAATTTGAATCCAATGATATTATATCATTGTATACGAAAAACGATTCTGAGCGGAGACGGTTTATCTGTATAGGATATATTATAGATTTAAAAAGAAAATTTTTTAATAATTTGAATAACTGAAAGAACTTCCAAAGAAGGCTATCATTCATCTTACACACATATACAACGCTATTTTGCGCTTGGAATACATTCCAGAACAATGGAAACGGGCATAAGTTATTATGTTGCTCAAACCAGGAAAACCACCTGAAAATTTCACATCATACCGACCGATATCACTCCTTCCAAGTTTATCTAAACTTTTAGAGAAACTTCTGTTCAAACGCCTAAAACCGATTATAGAGGAAAAAAATCTTATACCAGAACATCAGTTTGGATTTCGCAACAAACATTCAACAATCGATCAAGTACATCGAGTTACTAATGTGATTAGTAAAGCTCTTGAAGAAAAAAAGTACTGCTGTGGAGTATTCCTTGACGTAGCTCAGGCTTTTGACAAAGTCTGGCACAAAGGACTCCTCATCAAACTGCGTGATCAGCTGCCACATACCTGGTGTGCACTTCTTGAATCATACTTGTCTGACCGTCAATTTCGAGTCATACACGAAGAAGCGATAACCGAATGAAAGATATATCAGCTGGAGTACCGCAAGGTAGTGTTTTAGGACCTATCTTGTATTTACTCTATACGGCTGATATACCAAACGATGATAACACAACATTAGCTATGTTTGCCGATGATACAGCAATTTTGTCAACACGTAATAGCTTACTGCAACCAATAACTTACAGAGGTCAATCGACAATATCTTTGCCTGGACAAGACGTTGGAAAATTAAGATTAATGGCGATAAATCGGTGCACGTTAACTATACGTTACGCAAAACCGAAACCATCCAAATAATATTGAATCAATCACCAATCCCACAAAAAAATTCAGCAAAATATCTTGGAATGCACCTTGACTCTCATCTAAACTGGAAACACCACGTCCGTCAGAAAAAAATTCAGATTAAAGAACAAATGCGAAAACTTTATTGGTTAGTCGGACCTCACTCCGAGTTAACCATAGAAAACAAACGTCTACTGTATGTAGCAATTATAAAACCGATCTGGATATATGGCATTCAATTGTGGGGTTGTGCCAGTAAGTCTAACATCGATGTAATACAACGCTGTCAAAATATTGCACTTAGGACCATCACTGCAGCCTACCGGTTCGAAAGAAACAATGCAATTCACCGTGATATGATGCTGCCTACAATAGCAGACGAAATCCATAGGTTTGCTTGCAAACACGAGACGAGGCTAGATCACCATGTCAATCCATTGGCCATTCAATTATTAGATAACTCCAAGGATATCCGACGTCTTAAGCGTCTGAAACCATACGACTTAGTTTAAGATTTTAGATTAAGGCAGGAGACACTTTATAGGAAGTGACTCCATCAACGTGTAATATACATATATATTTTATGTCAAGTATGTAAAATATGTGTAATTGTCAAACATATTTATAAAGACCTTTGGGTCGTTTAAATAAAAAAAGCCCCAGGGCATTAAAAAAAAAAAATAATAATAATAATTTCTAGTTTAAAATAATTTGCGAATTTTCGAGATTTTTACATATGTTGTTAAAATTAAAACTTTGAATGCTTGTAAAAAAAAATTGTGCCAATATATTTCTTTTATATTTCACCTGCTATTGTAAAAATTTATTGGGAGCCTTATATAAAATTTAAAATTCTTAGATATAAAAGGAAAAATTTTTATGAATTTCTAGCATAAAATAATTTGAACATTGTCGTAATTTTTACGTATTTAGTCAAAATTTGAACTTTAAATGCTTATAAAAATTTAATTTGAATTTCCGGTGGAATTTTTATTTGTAATAAAGATTGAAAAACTTGTAAGGAATCTTGTATTAAATTTTTAAATCTTAGATTTAAAAAGAAATTTTTTTATGAATTTCTAGCTTAAAATAATTTGTGAATTTTCGTGATTTTTACGAATTTTGTCAAAATTCAAATTTTGAATGCTTATAAAAAATAATTGTGACTATGAATTCATTTTATTTTTCAACTGATATTGTAACAATATGGCAAGAGCCTTGTATTAAATTTTCAAGCTTTTCTGCCTAACAAATATATTTTTATCAATATTAATTTAAAAAAAACTAATAATGATCGAAAATTTCAAATGCCTATGAATAGTTCAACTTGAGTCGAAAATGTTTGAAAATTGCATGGTGGATAGAATATACATATATAAACATTCGGTGAAAATTTCATGTATCTATATGGTCATTTGTTTTAAAGTTACATCAAAAACCAAAATCGATTTGTCGAAAAATGAGTGTGCGTAAAATTTCCAGTTTTTCCCTTAATTTTTAGTTTGTTTTTCTCGATTATTTAGAAAATAATTCTCCCCTTTTGACCCCCCAAAGTACCAACTAGATTCACTTTCTGATCGAACGAGGTACTGAAGTCAAAAATCGAAGCACTTTTACTGCCCCAAAACGTAATGACAGACACAAAAAAAAAACATCATGGTAAAATCAATACATTCATCGCTCCGCTCAGAATCTAAAATATTATCCACAATTAATTTACTGTAAATTAAGAAAAGAGTGCTCCCAGAGTTATAAAAAGTCCGAAAATATGTACCTGACAGTATTTCAGTTGAATAATATTTTACCAGAAAATATTTCACTTGAATAAGATTTTAGACGACATTTGAATTGAATAAATCAATTGATCCAAAACTTATTTTAGCAGTTTGCCAAAATATTAGTCTCTACTGAAATATTTAACAAATGATAACCTACATTTTCGCTAAATAAATTTTTGTACTGTTTTGTGGATTTTCATTTAACAAATAGATATTCGCATCTCCACAAAAAAGTGGTACAATTAAATCTCCAGAATTTGGAAATTTGGTAAATTTAAAAATCCATTTTTTAAATTTTTTAGAAGGGATGCATGTGAATTCCACCTAAAAATATACTTTATTTTTATTTTGAATTTCTATACTTATGTGGTTCATTTATTCTATTTATTTTTATGTAATTTTCTTATTTTAATTTGATAAAGTTTTTCTAAAAATATAAAAATATGAGGATGATTAGAATTAAAACTTATATTACAATGGGAATGAAATGACTCACAAGCATTAATCGTTCTGTTCAAATCTGCTATAACAGCAGCCCATATGTTTAGGTGAAAGACGCGTCATATAATTATTTAATAAATAATTAGAAAATTGTGTTAATCTATGGTCATTTGGCTTAGTACTTATAGTACTCAAAAATATTTCAAAATAGGTAATCAGAAACCATCTAGGGCTCAGGAAAAAACTAATCTAAAACATTTAACCATCCAATTTCTAATATTCAAGGTTTCGTTTATATATATACTCCACACAACTTAATCCTACTGTTTGAATATATACCTATACCACAATTTATAAATGGAAGCGACAACCATACATTTGAATATTTGGCCATATGGATTGCGTTGTATACAGCTTCGAAATCACGTTGCGAACAGTACGATACAGTCACGGAACGCATAGTTTAAAAATATTTATTCCTGGCGAAATGTTTCGGGCTGAATTTACAATCTCCCTTTAAAAGAATAATGGAGATAAGCATGTTAGATAAAATATAAATCACTGTAATATAATTAATTAAATTCGATGATTACTTTTCTTTTAGTTTTCGGGAAAACTGTACCCGTCCCGTCTAATGTCATACTGTATTTAAAATTTTTTAATGTTTATAAGCATTAATATATTATATAACAAAAATGTATTATGCAGTAAGTAATGTAAAGTTTATTTTTGTACGTTTACTTATACAAAATAAATATTTACTGTCACCCGCCCTAGGCATAGTACTTCATGAGTGTTAAAACTTATGCACCTTGTATACAGTGCACAGAAAACCAATGCCCAATGCCAGTCACATTCTCTGCCTCTCTGGTAGTAAACTAGTAACTGTCAACTGATTAGAATGATTAGATAGCTGCGATGGCGCCTAATCTATATTATATGACATAATTATGTCATAGAATATTATAGTCTTATTCAGACTTGTAAAGTACTTGAGTGAAAGTATTTGAATAAAAGTATTCAAATACTTTTTAAGTACTCAAATACGTATTCTAAATACATTTGAAAAAAGTACTTGGGTATAGTATTTGAATACTTTTTTGAAGGTATCTGTATTTAAAATCAAATCCTATTTAAAAAAAAAAATTTTTCGTCTTACTTTTTAATTATTCTAACTTAATTATTCTTATTCTAATTAATTTAAGTAAAATTAGAGTTCTGAAATAAAAAAATAATTTAGTTGATTAATAAATAATAATTCATTTTATCTATAAGGTCATTAGGCCAAGGAAAAAAGATTTGAAAGTATTTGAAAGTATCTGTAAATACTTTTTAAAAGTATTTGTATTTGTACTTAAATACTTTTTTTTTCAAGTATTCAAATACGTATTTTAAATACTTTTTAAAAGTATCTTTTACAAGACTGGTCTTATTGAAGTCGAGAAGCCCGCTGTAGGATACTGCTGTGACCACATTGTAGATCTAGAATTAATGTAAAATAAATGATTAATCCTTTTATCAGTTAGGTGTTTTGATTTACATCTAATGGGTGCGCCTTAAAGAACGATGTCATATACAATGTTTCTAACACTTTTGCGCCACTGATGGCTGGAAGCCTGGAAACAAACTTATACTAGAGTTTATGTAAAAGTTGTACGTACAATTATTAATTCAGGATGATGGTATATATTGCAAAGTTTGTGAGTTTTATATTTTTCAAAAGGTTTTTGTTTTTATAATTCATAAATATTGAAAAAAAATATGTATGCATTTAAAAAACATGGCATGAAGAAATTGTTATTTTTAGATTTATTCTTAACTTAGCAATAAAATGGACCGACAGAAAAGAATATACAAATTGCAATCATTGCCAAACCCAAATTAAGAATTTCGGAAAAACCATGAACTAAATAAAACTTCTATCATAGAATAAATACAATTAATTAAAATGCCCATATAACCGGAAACACTTTTTATCATTCTTATGTATTCATATAATATATTAGGTGAAAAATAGATCATTTAAAAAGTGTTGTTGAGTATATTTACTCAAAAATAAATTAAATTAGAAACAGGAATACAGCAATACTGGCACCTTTGGTTCAGTAAAAAAAAAATTTCTGTTGAAGTCGTGTAACGGAAAATATTAAAGCAGTACCCTCAGAAGTAAGGGTCGTTACTTAGGGGGGGGGCGGGTGAGCGGGTGTGTATTAATTTATTCAAAACTTATTTAAAACGTCTTCTTTGTGTGTTATAAAATACTACCTCTGATTTAGTATTCTTATTCAAATATTGTACATGGTATTTATAATTGCCTATACTTCAAGAATTGATTGAATCAACATACTGTTAAATACTAAATAAGTATCTGCTCTGTTTGTAGTCCAAGGAGAAAAGCACTCGGTTTCACGGATCTAGATCAACCGCTTAGGTCACGTACCAATTGGTATAATTATTGGTATATAATATTAATATTATTATGTTTATTATTTACGGGTGAACGTACCGCTCCAAGTTCCTCATACGTCACCCTAACTGCTAGTCATTGAGACTTAATTGTTTATTAGCTACTTGTTTTAATACATCTTCAATCTTTTAGTTGTTTTTCTATAATTAATGTTAATAAAATTCTTTTGATTCGGTAAAAAGTATGAAAATATAATTTTTGTGTTAAAACCTATATGAAGGGTCCTCATGGTTAAGTTAGATGGTTAGAATGTTGGATCGCACCCAGTCACCCAGATCGTGTTTCTGTCATATACACGCATAGATAATAAAGTAGATCCATTATCTTATCTATGGTTGCACGACATGGCCGGTTTCATGTGTGTGCTGTTTGTGAATTTGATAAAGCTGAGATACAATAAACACAACATGAATAAATGGCGTGTGAGGAGGGATGCCCACCAGTGTGGGAACTTTCTAACTTGGGGGAGAAAAGTTTTCTTCTTCAATTAATAGTATTAATACATTTCCGGATTCAAGAGATCTCGAGTCTCGACATCAATGTCTTTTTAATCGACGTGGGGCTGTGGGATAGTTGGTTGGCATGAATTCACTGGATAAGTTATAGAGATCAATGACTTTTTGTGGTTAACTATTTTGGTGCGACATTTTTTTACAGTAATTTTTAGTTGTTTTAGAGACTGTTTTAATATTTAATTTTAAGATCATTATGTACTGTAGTGAGAGGTTAGAGACATACCATCGCTCAACCTTTAGTCGTTATAGGTAAAAACATTATTCGTGTTCTATTACATAATTTTTACGACATCTTAATTTTTAAGTGAGTTATAAGCATGTAAAATGTTATAATTTGAATATTCTCATAAGTCAATTATAATTTATAATATCAAAATTCAAAAATAATGGTTACGACTGATTACTGAAACTGGTCAACGGACATTTTTTATATCGTATATAATATGTATGTACTAATTAGTACTATGTAAGACGATAACAGAGAAGTTTCCTTAAATCATAAAATATAGATCTTAAATCGTATTTTTTGTGACTTTTATATTATTTATTCTGTGCGACTGTGCTAGTGTGCTGATATTTTGTCTTCTAAACTTTTTCATGATAAATAAATTGACCTTTGTGTTTGTCACTGGGTACTATTTATATTCAATATATGGCTACACTGGAGCACCACCCGTTTTAGGATTGTGAAAACGATATCTCACAAACCAACTTGGAACATCGATCGATGTTTTTCAGACAGGTTTAGTCTATTTTTCTGTACTCTGTGTAGTGTAGTGTTTATTTCTTCTTTTGTTGTTCATACTACTATCCGAAAATTGATTTCGATAAAAGCAATATAATTATCGCATTATCGATAGTCAACTTTTTATGTGAAATATCCGAATTTTGGAGGCAAATTTCAAGTACTAATAAATTATGAATCGGAGTAATAAAATATCAATTGAATTAAACCCATTTTTGCAATCGACCTCACAAAATCTCTCCGGGACATCAAACAGTAAGCTGTGGATTTATTTGAAATTTGTAGAAAGCACTTTAAAATTAGATTAAAAAGCAGAAATTATCTTGAAATGTATTAAATAATTTCTTGTGATTTTTAAATATGTTTGTTGATTTTACAGATGGCAAAAAAAAAAAAAGTAAACGTCCTTATACTAAAATAGTGCCGGACCGTTCAAACATTGAAACTGTCAGTTACCAAAAATTAGTTGTACCGAAGCGTATGCATAGTCCTTACTGGAAGTATTTTGGTTTTCCTGCCTCAGACAATGGCAGTATACTCACACAAGATCGAATTATATGTATACTTTGTAAAAAGCAATTTGCTTACAAAAGTAATACTACCAACCTGAGAGTACACTTGCAAAGCAGACATAAGACTGAATTAATGGTACTAGAAATGGGGTCATCTAAAGATGGAAGTCCAAAAAAAAGACATGGAAAAAATGAACTAATGTTATTAGCTACATCTGAAGGCCAAGTGGATGTTAATAGGTCTAGTTGTAGGATAAAACAACAGGATGTGTATATACAAGGAGAAATTAATGAACAGTTTGTTGGGGAAAATGTTAATAATATCCAAGAACAAACGCCTCAGATGTCAGTTATTTTTCAAGAGATTGATAATTCAGTATGTAATGACATATATTACCACTCATTTTCTGTTTCTAAGAAAATTTGTTAAATTACTTTATGATTAAAGATAATAAGTTTCATTTATAAATATTATTTGTTTACTATAATTAAATATATATTTTAAAATATTTATTTTTATTTTTTAGCCAAATGATGTGATCAATAAAGTTGTATCGGATGCAATTACTGATTTTGTTATAGCTGATCTTCATTTACCAGATATTGTAGAAGGCAAAGGCTTTCAACGCCTTATTGCTACATTGAGGTCCCCGTGTGAAATTCCAGGAAAATATAAATTAGAACAGTACATAATACCAAGAATTTATGAAACTACCAGATCTGCTGTTCTCAATAGTATTGCAAACAGTTGCAGCACTTTTGCTTTAGGTATAGAAGAGTGGAAATGTTCTAGCTTAAATGTTTATATTACAATAAGTGTATTTTTCCAACAGGTAATATTATAGATGAGAGTTAAAAAAATTTAAAAATAATCTAATAAAAATGTTTCTAAATGTACAGTTGGATAAAGAAGGTTTGTGTATTAAACAACTAGCCACAATTTTATGTAACCCTAACAGAACTGCTAATGAATGGTGTGGAATTTTGGGTTCATTGTTTGTTAATTGGAGTATTAATATTGAACAAGTAAAAACTGTCATCAAAGCATTTTCAAACGATAATTTAGATGCAGCATTACGAACTCAAGGTTTTGTTTTGATACCATGCCTAATTTACGAATTACAAGTGTGTATAATTTAGAATTTGAATTGAGAATATTTTCATATTTTTTTTTTTTTTAGAATTTATGTACAAAAAATTGCTTTGAAACTGAAGAAGTATTAAATGTTTTAACAAAATGTAGAACAGTTTCTGCTAAATTACATCACCATAATGCTTTAACATCTGTCACGGTTCAGGATAATGTTGTTCAAGTATATAATTCATTTCTTAGTCGAGAGTACCCACAAATTTGGACTACAACATATCACTATTTAGAACGTTTTGTTCAACGAAAAGAAACCATTAAAACTCTATGCAATACATTGGATATCGGATTTTTTCCCCATGAGTTGTTAACTGATAAAGATTGGTCTGTTATTGAAGATGTTGTTACAACTCTTGAGCCTTTAAAAGTCACTGTTACTACTCTTAGTGAAGAAAAGATACCATTGATATCATTGTTAAAACCTTTGATTAATCAACTAACCAGCTATCATTTGAAAGTTAAACCCGGGGATTCAAATCTGGCTGCTAGTTTAAAGAATACATTTGCCAATGAACTTCACTGGAAGTAAGAATAAGTTACACCAATGATTCTTTTTACTGATTTATTTATTATTAATTAACATTTTTAGGTACAATAATATTGATGTACAAACATTTTTACACATAGCAACATTATTAGATCCAAGATTCAAAGATTTTCCTATGACTGAAGGTGAAGAACATCTTCCAACAATTAAACAGGAACTTGTAAAAATGGTGGAAATTGAAGGTTCTGTTACTTATGATACTAAATCGAATATAACAGAAATTGACACAAATGTATCTAAAAAACCTAGAATATCAGGTTAGTGTTTCAAAATTAATATACAAATTTTAACTGCATAACTATATACAATATATTAAAAAAATAATCACCTGAATGTATTTACAATTAATTTAAATTATGGTTTAGGTATTGGATTTTTACTTGGAAGTGTTGCCAATGTAAAAAGTTCTCCCGTTATTAATAAACATAATATGTCACTTGAAGATCGACTTAATTTAGAAATTGCTCAGTATGAATCTGAACCAACTCCTTGTCTCGAAGAGTGTCCACTTATGTGGTGGTCAAGAATGTCATCAAAATGTCATAATCTAATAAGACTAGCAAGAAAACATTTTGTATATGCTCTTAGTGGATCATCAAGTAAATTACCACTTGAGTTACAAACACTGTATTATATAAAAAGATCCCAAATAAATCAAGAACTAGTAGATAAAATGATGTTTATTAATGCAAACACAGTAGAAAATAATTAATCATAAAAAATGAATTTACTGACTAACATAATTTACATTAAAAAGTAAATAATGTATATCAATTTAATTTTAAAAAATGTATTGTATAATAAAATTATTCTACATTAGTAATAGTTACAACTACATTTCATTCAGCATTGACTATTTCTATTTTTAAGTTGCATTTGTTAAATTTAAATTATTTTTTATATTATGCTACTCTCTAACTTGTTTTATACAATTAATAAATATTGCTGTTTCTATTTAAAATGTTTGCAATATAGTAAATAGATTTGGAATAATAAACTAATAGTTATATTTGTATGTGTTTTATAACTTATTTGATGTATATATAAACTTTTCAATTTAAAATTGTAATAACTAAAAAAAATAATTTATGAAGGCTATTATCTAATTATGAGTATTCAATTTGTAAACCATAGTGTAATATATTTTGACTTTATAGCTAAATTCTTAATTAATCATTTTGAATAATCCAAATTTAAACTGAAAATAACAATGAAAATTAAACAGACAAGACTAATAACTGTCTAATAATTGTTTTTAGTTTCATAAAAAACTTAAATATGATTATTATTTAGGATTTATATATGTATTCAGAACATGCTAGTAGATCTAACCAGACCTTATACTAGTAGACCAAATTTTGATGTATTAAGATAAAACTAAAAAGTTAAAATCATGATAGAGAATTTACTACGATTTGGTAAAATAAACAAGAATATTTGTTGAAGAATGAGAATCATGTTTATTTATTTTTTTTTTTATGAACAAAGAAGTAAATATTTAAACTGTCGTAAATGATTTAAAATTTTAATAATCATTTACACGTCCCCATCTTAGACGTTCTTTTTTCATCTCAAGTTTTAACCAAGACGGAGTAGTTTTCTTGAATGGTACTGCATTTGGATACTTAAGGGGGGGTTCAGGTTTTTTGAATGGATTTGTTTTTCTTAATTTTCTAAGTAAAAATTCTTTAGCTATTTGTTTTTCATCCCGATACTTGTCCATGTATCTAAAATAAAATAATTACATTATTGAAAATTAAAACTAATAAATTATTATAAACTTACAAATTGAATGGTTCTTTGAGAGGGAACCACTTTTGTGGTTTAATATATGGAGGTTCAAAATCATATTCATAAACTGGTTCTGGCATGGATAATTGATCATGATAAAACTTAGTCAATGAATTATCCCAATCAGTTTGATAAAATGCTAATCCAGCTGGTGTCATGACATCTTCATGAGAACGATAAAAATCAAAAGTTCTAAATGTTCTTTTGGCCAAATCTATTCTAGAAATAATTTATTATAAGTATTTGTCTTTTTTAACACATTATTACTAATAGTATAATAAGTTAATGTATGTTGCACTGTTACAGATTGAGCAAAATATACTAACACTTTTACTGCCCATTCATTTGATATATTGGTCTTGCACGGTTTTTTATAATTTAAAACTTATTTTTTTAATTAAATATATACAATCCGTGTCAATTCTGTGCCCTTAGGCACAATAATAATATATACTATAAGAATTAAAAAATTTAACTTACTTTTCACTAACTAATTTAATAGAAGAAAAATTTATTTCTGTGGATTGCTTGTAAAGAACAAAGATCATTCTTTGGTATCCTGTTCCTTTTGCTGGAAATGGCTGTAAATAATTAAACACTGTTTCGCCTCTTTTAACATCTCCATCTGGTATATTTCCGCTAAACATAATAAGGCATCAGTGTTTTAAATTAAAATTATAAAAGAACTTTTGTGAAATACATACACTAGCCAATGGATGTATTCAGAATTTTCTTCATGTAAATGTCCATCTGGATTTGTAAGCATTAATGTCCATAATGTCTTTTCAGGAGCTTCAAAATTTACTTCTGGATTATACTGAGCCTATTACAACAAAACTATTGTAAACATAATTAAAAAAAGTTAAAAAATACAATAAATACCTCGTTCGGTTTAATAATATTTCCTCGATAAACAGGTACTTTTTTTGAGTTGTATTCATAACTAATATCCATTTGAATGTAAGGCGTAAAATAGGCATCTCCAAATAAATGCTCAAAAATCCCATAATATTCTGCTACTTTTTTTATGTGTAACGGAGCATTTGTTTTTGACCATTCATTAGATATTTCATCCAATGATACTGGTACTAAAGACAATTAATTATCACATAATATGTATTTTATTAAATACTATATAAACAGACAAATTTTTTAATATTAAACATTTTTTAAATTCTTAATTTAAGTACTTTTAACATAGGTATTGGTTTAAATAATGAAATTTATCAAAAACATGCTATTTAAAACTATGTAGAAATTGAAGTAAATTTTTGGCCTATTTGTATTTGCTAAATTGTGGTTTTTAAATCTATAAGAAAAAAATAACTACATATTTGAAAATTATTTATTATAATAATAAATTCAGTTAATCACAGATTGAATCATTTATTATTTTAAATTAAATTATTAAACAATTTCATTAGTTTATCAATTGTTTTTCAATACATTGTGATTGAAATTACCAATCACAACCATTTGATAAAATCACTAAGCATGCTTGGCTAAAGTGCACTTTACCAACCCCCTCACGATTTTCAAATTTTTTTCAGATGACTTGTTTTTTTATGCTTAAGACGATGGTGTATTTTTTTTTTCCCGGAAACCATTATTTTGGAAGTTATAGCCTTCCAAAGTTTGTGTATTTTACGTTTATGCACTTGACTGCCACGCGCAGCGCCTAAAATATATTTAATACTATTTTTCAATATAATTGATAATTGCTTTTTAACAACATTGTTTAATTCCGAGGCCTACCCAAGGTGGTTTTACACAGCAAATCGAGGGATATTTTTGATTTACGGAGTGGATCGACGGCGCCAAGGAGCGGAGCGACGAGTGCCGCAAACTGTGTAATCACTGCCCATACTGCGGCAGTAAAGTAGTGGTGTTGTGCGCATGCGAATAAACGTAAAATCGCAAACTTTGGAAGGCTATAACTTCCAAAATAATGGTTTCCGGAAAAAAAAATTACACCATCGTTTTAAGCATAAAAAAACAAGTCGTCTGAAAAAAAAATTGAAAATCGTGAGGGGGTTGATAAAGTGCATTTGTTCCGCATGCTTTAAGGTAGAACTATTACAATTTTGAACATAACAAAGAAAAATTATTAATATTTAACCGTTACAGCTAACAGCTAGTTAAAAAGAGTAGTTTTTCAAATAAGTTACTTAATCTATTGTATAGTTTGATTAAAAAATAATCAAAAACTGCTGGAATAATAAAACAAATATTTTTATGTCTCTATGAACTATAACATGTTCTATACATCTGAACATTTTACAATATAATATACATACACTCATTGTTTCTAGATAACTTTTCAAGTTCAGCATTGGATTTTATTTTTTTTATAAACTCAATTCTCTTAGCTGTTTCCATTTTTTTGTCTCTTTGTGGTGTAGGTAATCCAATGTCAACTTTAAAGTGAATCTTTGGATCTTTGAAGTTAATTTCTAATAAATAAGATATTTTAACAATAATCGATACTCAATCATACCATAAGTAAAGTAAGTAAGTACCTTCCAATCTTTCTTCTAGTGTTTTTGCTATACCAGGAGGTTTCCCTAAATTTCTACGTTGACTTCTGTGCCGTACACTCATTGTAGCAAGTAATCGATTTTGTTTTTTTAGCAAACATGTCACCGAAAAAGACATACTGTAATTTAACTTATTCACATACAACTTTTATAACAAATTATTGATGAAAAATTATAGTAATATTAGTAACTATACGCGGTTTGCACTTAAGAGATAAATACTAAATAGTAAATATTGAATGATTATTGATAAATTTTAACATTGAATTTATAGATAATAATTACCGACAGTGAAAATGGAATAGAAAAATTGAGTAGTACGAATTTATAAAATCTACAGGAATCAGGATACCAGATAAACGTGTGATAGTGAAGCCTGAAGCTTTTTACTTTTGGCATAGTCACTAACACCATCTAGTGTACTTTTTATAAACTATGTTATAAGTATTTTATGATGTACAAAAAAATTATAACTCCCTTAGTCCCTTCATAATTAAAGTCATAAACAAGTATATTAAAGTATCGTAAAAAGCTGATGAGATCGTCTTGATATATATACCTTTGAATTGTAAAGGTCAATTCACTCTAATTTTTAAATTAGACTCTGGGCTATAGCTATGAATTTTCTATTGGGAGGGTCCATACCTCTTTCATACTTCATACTTAAAAGAATTTTCTGGTAACCACATAGTAAAATGCATTCAATGATTGGAATTAATTTGTATCAATTTTGTTTTATTATTTAAACTCTCATCACAATACAATACAGGCACTATCAATACACCTTGGGCACTATACTGTACACTATAAATTTAGTATAATATAATATATTAATATAAATTATTTATTCAGTTAAAAGTAATGATTTAAAAAATAAACATTTTACATTTTTGTATATACTAAACATTTTTTATTTTCTACTTTTTTAAAGGATGGGTTTGAACCCTCTAATTGACACTTGTAAAATACTTTAAAAAAATAAAATAATAATAAATACAAATTATGCTACATCATTTAAAATCGTTTCAAACGGATTACAATTATTTATTTTTTATCGTCATATAAATTTCGTCATTTACGAAGCCTACGAGTCAAACAATTTCTATCTGTTCCTTTACGTTTTTTTTTTGCTATATTTGACCAAACTCCACATCATCTCTACATTTTTATTTAGGGTCTAAGAAATTGTATTCATGATGAACTTGATTATTTTTAAATCCATGTTGTTGCAAATTAGCATAAGTTTTCCAGCTTTCAGAAAAAAATATGAAATCATGTCTAATAATATACCAGTTAATGATAGGTATCAATGTAATTTCTGATCTATTTGGCACACTAACCATAACACAATCCTCTGTTTCACGACTAAAACCACCTAACACCCGTTGTTGAGATAATATAATATACAGCTATAGTACCTACACACCTTGCATTATTTTTCCGGCGTACGAAAAGATTTTCATCTATGATCTATTTCTACTAATGCATTTGAACCACCTAACACTTTGATTGTTGTTGCTCTCGATGTGAAAAAACACCAACTTCTCGTAAGTAGTTGTTCATTAATATTTTATATTTTATATTTAATATTTATACAATGTTTTTAGAGGATGACAGCATGATATTTGTTTTCTTTATCAGACCCACGGCAACATGAAAGAAAAACGGATTTATGTGAAATCAATTTTTATAATTTTTGAGTGATCTCAGACTAAAACCACGTATTATAAAAATTTAATTATAAATTTATAATGCTTTTAAAGGTTTTCAAAATAAAATAAATGTTAATTTAAATGAATGATGTTTAAATTATTTTGAGATAAACTTCAGACAAATCGATTTGCCACAGTCTAAAATTGATTCTCTATTATTTTTTTATGTCATTAGGAGTAAATTTGAAGATTAAAAAAATGATTCTCTGTAATTTCGGTTTGTCTATGTTGTGCCTAGGCAGTGGCGGCGCCAGGGGTGGGCCAGGGTGGGCCCGGGCCCATAATAAAAAGTCTCGGGCCCCCCCTGTGGCCCACCCCAAAAATTAAATTTCATCATACTAGAATACTAAAAAATATCTCATGAATAAATCAAAATATGAAAATATAAAGTCATAATAGATGGCGTGAACAACATTTTGAATGGGTTAAAAACCATGCACTATGCTTTCAAGCCTCATAAATAATGTGTATTTTCCAGCGGCTGAATACGAAAATAATAAGTTATACTTACTAGTTATTATTAAATATTAATCAAGGTTATTAATAATTTTGTTGAAAATTCCAAGAACAACGGAATTAGATTATTAACCAACTACTTATGTCCTATGATAAAGAAAATAAAAGGGAAAGCATTCTATTTTTATATACTTTTACATGAATATATATTTTATTAGGAAATAAATACTATTAATACATGTTTACAAATCATTGTTTACTGTTTTAGTAAGTTAACACGATGAAGTGTAAAAAAAATTGAAAAATTGGAAGTTGACCCTCCCCCTCCCCCCTCTGCGCAATTGCCTGTCATCACTATTGTTTATATTATATATATATATATATAAATATCAAGTCAACAATTTGGCCCTCCTTAAAATATTTGGGCCCCAGCCTGGCCCACCTGGTATTAAAATTCTGGCGCCGCCACTGTGCCTAGGCCAGAAAGAATAAACATAGTGCTGACATCCAGATGATTCAATGAAAATG
Organism: Diuraphis noxia; assembly: GCF_037042655.1. Lineage (NCBI taxonomy): Eukaryota > Metazoa > Arthropoda > Insecta > Hemiptera > Aphididae > Diuraphis > Diuraphis noxia. The sequence goes on along the minus strand of NW_028301715.1, from coordinate 3,069,946 downwards.
AAAAAAAATAGTAAAGAATATACATTTTTCACCGAAACTATTGCTTTTAATTTTTAACGACTTAAAATTATACGAAAAATCATTTTTTTAAATACGTAATATTGTTTTCTAAAATAATGAGTGTCCTTTGTTAATCTATTGTTCTGTGGTTAAAGTGGTTAAACGGATCACAGATCACTGTCGTAGTGTCGTTACCCCTGTTTCTATCTACCTTTTTACCTAGATAATGCACAGTTTATAATACCACAGATTATATGATACAGTTCATATAATCTGTGATAATACACTGATTACTGATATGCACATCGTATACTTATCATATTGTTTTTGTTAATAAGTTTTTTGGTTATGTTTTATAATTTAAATTTTTTTTTGGAAAATATTAATAATTGTTTATTTGTTATTACTTATTACTTAAAACTTTATCAATCTAGATTCTAAATAATATTATTGTATTCTATATTATAAATAGTTATACAGGATGATTTTAATTTATCTTAAACGTTATATAAGGTTTAAAACTACGATTAATTAATTACCTACTTAGTTGTTGATGTTGTCTTTTAACTTAACTGTGATATATTCTTTAGTGGTAGTTCGTCAATTATTAGATTTTAATAGTTTTAATATAATTTTGTCAAAAAATTGACTCAATGCATAGATATGAGGTAGCTTTAATGATGAATGAAAATCGATTAACAAATAGCTTTAAAAGTTACGTTGGCTGGGATGATGACGAACAGGTAAAATTCTTTGGTTTCAGTTTATTACTTGGCATGACGTTATGAAATAACACTTTAGACGTATATCAAATGTTCATTATACATTTGTTTTTATGTAATAAATAATTTATGGCCATTGATTTCGGTAGTGATAATACAGTAGATATAACTTTGTAACCGTAGCATTTTTCTATAAATGTAGGTACTAAAAATAGTGTTAATAACGTTGTTATGACATACTACTTTTGGTTTTATTAAGAAACTATGTGAGTGCTGTATTTTTTTATACGTATATATATTATAGATAGGTAAAAGATTTTGAGGTTTCATCATTTCTTTGATTTTTCTATAAAATTATATATACCTATTTATATCTTAATTGATATCCAAAAATATTATTATTATTTATGTATATAAACTGAGAATTGTCATAATTTAATTCACTTTTAATATTTATACTTAAGAATATATGTTTTTTGACACTATTGTTCAAATGCGATTAATACCTAATGAACATTTACCTCAATATTTACGTACAGTTTTCATGAAAAGCTGGACTCAAATATAGAATACAGAAATATAAAATATAAGATAATAGTGTTATATTATAAGTAAAACACGGAAGTTAAATGACTATAAAATATTTGAAATCAGTTTATATTTTACAATCAATTCAAATACTAAGTATTATTAAGAATATTTACCTAGATATTTTTCATGTTTTTTTTTTTTATTGTCATAGTTTGTAAAACTATTGTTTACTGTATACATTCAGTTAAAATGTTTCTCTAATTAAAAAAAATCACCTATTGTACTAAAAATGTAAATAACTAATTAAAACAAATGTTAGGTATGTTATACCCTAGTAATTTGATTAAATTCAGTATTTATTATTTTTAGATTTCAAGTTGTGAAACATCATTTATTGAGAATGAACTTTCACCCAAACTTCATCCAGGTATTTAAAAACAATGAATTTATTTATAATAAATGTATTTGATTATGAAGCTATAGGTAGGTACTATATATAATGTTTAAATAATGCATAGGTATTATGTTTATTATTATTATTATTTATTATTTGTTATTTATTTTAAATAGTCCTACTAATTCAAGTACAGTAAAACCTCTATATAATGGAATCGGTGCTAGTGTAGTGTGTGATCTCGTTTCTGGTGTTGCATGCGATCTACCAGTTTGTTTTTGGAAATATAAAATATAACAATCATAATTGGTAATTTAAAAATAAACGCCTCTCTTTTTCTTCAGTATGGATATTTTTGCATTTAACCATGATCCTTCAACACCCTGTGTGTGTGCTAGGGATGGTTATAAAATCCGAATATCTGAATTATCCGAATATCCAAATCCGGATCTGAATCAAATTCTTATCCAGGTTTCCTGAATAATTAATGGATTTGATAAGCTAAGCGCATAACATCACTGGTACTTAAAATGCGTTCGAAATTGTGTATACCTATGTCTGAAAATTATATTATAGAATTAAAATATTATTAGTATATAAAATGAGTCATTGAACAGCAAAATCGAGTTGAATAATCCGAATACTTTGGATAATTCGTGAAATCCAAATATGCCCACCACTAGTGTGTGCACCTGTTAAGAGGACGTCTAACCCGCATGTGTTGTCTCCGTCTTACACACATACGACCTAGCAAATTATTATTTGCTAGTTTCAATAGGATATTGTCAGTTTTGATATTAAAGTGAATCCACCTATTATCAAACTTTTAGGTAGCAACATTATCTGTGTTCTCTCGTTGGTTTTTTACGATATTTTAATTTTTAAGTGAGTTATGAACATTTTAAAATATTAAGTGAGTTATGGGTATGTAAATTATGAATATTTTAAAATGTTCATAACTCACTTAAAAATTAAAATATCGTAAAAAATCAACGAGAGAACACAAATAATGTTGCTACCTAAAAGTTTCTTAATAGGTGGATTCATTCTAATATCAAAACTGACAATACCCTATTGAAACTAGCGTACGAACATTTCCCATGTCGTACGAGTGTAAGACGGAGACAACACATGCAAGTGTGACGTCCTCTTAAGGGGTCAATATAATTTTCTTGATGATTAACAGTTTGATGAATGAACCTTTCTGATGTTAAATATTGGTATGAGAGCCACTCATCTGAATGAATGACAGAACCACCTTCACATTCCCTTTTAATAATAGGTAAAAGAGTATCCTTGTCAAGCATATATAAGAGTTTCCGTCATAGAGAGGTAGGTAGTGTTGCATATATTATTTTCATTGGGACTAATGACATTTTTTGTTATAAGGTGGATTCTGTTTAATAGAGGTTCTACTACTTCTACTGTATTAAAAAGTTTATTATACAATGTTGTTGGCTTGTGTACGAGGCGAGCTGGTTAAACCTAGACTTGACCTAACATTTTTTAGAGGCATAGAAAAATGTGTGTATAATATATTTTATTATAATATATTCATTGAGATTATAGACATTTTATTTGTTGTGAAAATGTAATAAAATTAAAAATATTTGTGTGTACTTTATACAACTACATCATTTTTTATCTACTTAACAAAAATATTGCATACAAATACAATAACTACAGAAATAAATAGATGAATACATAATGTATTATTTATTTACAGTGGTTGACTTGGAAATAAAGTAGTAGAGGTACTCTAGCTACTTTTAAAATGTAGCGTTCCTAGCATTTTAATAAAACTTACATAATCATGGCGGTGGGGGGGTTAAAAGCTTACATAACAAGCCGTCCCAAACGCTCCCCTTTAAAAAAGAAGTAGGGGTACGCTAGCGTATCCAAAAAATTAGTTGAGGTACTTAGTCCCCCCCGCGTCCCCCCCCCCAAGTTAACCACTGTTTATTTAATATTAAGATAAGTGGATCTTTACCAATTTCTGGACGCACAGCTTCACAGAAAACCACATGTCTTAATAATAAGTTGCTTTCAGATGAAAGCATGAACTTACTCCTAAATCATCTAATCTACCATTTAGTATTTAGTGTTTACTGTGTTAAGTAATTCTAGATTTTCTATGTACACCATGCCGTAAAATATTATGAGACATTATTATTATCATCATTTATTTTATTTTTATTGATATCAATAACACAGTTATTAATTTACAATTATAACATATAGATGTTGTTAAAAACAAAATTATGGGCACTGTCCTAGTAGTAGAGCACTATAATTTATTGTTCACTAGGTTCAACCAAAAATTAAAGTGTGTACTTGACTATGTACTGTGATTTATAGTACATCCTCGTCAACATTTTGTTGAGCTTAAACATCAGATATTCATATATAAAAATAAAAATAGTAGATAATATAACGCAAAAAATAATAAGACAAGAGAAGAAGAAAAAGAATCATTATTGCCAATGGTAGAAAGAAATAAGGAAAGAATTTAACCAATGTTTAGTATAAGAATCTCAAGTTCATTTTATTACATAAAATATAAACTGATGATTCTAAAGAAGACATACATTTTTGAATAAGGATGGATAAAATAAAATAAACATGACTGCATTGTTGACATATACATATTATATAAAACCACTGTTTTGGAAATAACTATAATATTAAATAAAACGAAACATCACAAGTGGTCATTGAATGCTCATGGATGTACAGTGATTATGGTTACTATAATATAATTCAATTATTATTATTAAATAATCAAAATATCATGATAAAAAATATATTGTCTAAGTGTGTAATCATTGATGATTATTTCATAGTCTACTTAGTAATATGTTTCTATCTCATATAATATTGGCCAATTTCTCCATGGTTAAAAATTGTATTGGTAAAAATTTGAAAAAAATTTGTCATATATATATTTGTCACCTAACCCATCAATTCTATCTTCAAATAATTATTGTTATAATATTATAGATATAATAAATGTTTAAAATGAGTAATTTGAGATCTTATGTATAGAATATATTGAGATGGGTAGTCCAAGTATTGACTTAAATCTTTGTATTTTTTAGTTGGTGTAAAAATGCATATGACTTAAGTGCAATCACAAATATATATTTAAATGTCAACAATAACTAAAAATGATTATAATGATACCTGTTTGTTTTGGATGTTAAATTTTTGTTTAAGAAAAATTAACTTCTGTAGTTAACACTAATTCATATTTAATCACATTGAATGTTATTATTATGAGAATAATTAGAGAAATAGTGTTTTAGTCTAAAAATATATTATTATTATATTACAGGTGAAATGATAATCGCTGAAGCACAAAGTGTTTTATTATTCACTCCAGTCAATGAACAAAAAACTGGGGTATCAGGTGTTTTGTTTGTTACAAATTTCAGACTTTCTTTTGTTACTTCAAACGAAAAACATTTAAAAGTAAATATATTGTTTTTAAGTTATTACGATGTATGAATTTTAACTTAATTCCAACTTTTGTTTCAGGAAACATCATATCAAGAAAATTTGCTTTTGGGTCACTATGATGTTTGTCTTTCCAATATAGATATTATATATTTATTGACAGGAGATAAAAAAAAAAGACTTATGACAGGTCATCGCTTTAATGATAAAGTCAAAGGATTACATATTATTTGCAAAGTAAAGGAATTTATTTTATTTCATATTAAAATATTTAATTAATAAGTTTTTATTTATGGAAATAGAATATGCGAACATTGTCATATAGCTTTAAATTTTCACCACTTGGCCATGGTAAAACATTAGCAAATGTTTTATTGCATCATGCATTTCCAAAAAGACATCAGCTATTATTTGCTTATGATTACAGGTAATTCATTATTACTATTATCCATTATTAAAAATCATATTCAGCTGTAATTACTTTTTAGCTTTTTATCAAAAAGATCTATAATGAATAATTGAGAATTGTATTAAGATTTTAAATCTAGATTTAATTGTATCTAGGATTTTTAAATAGGAAGATAGAATATTTATTCTCTCTTAACAATCATGTAGAAAACCCATATAATATGTAACCTAATCAATTGTAAGCTAATAACCATGATGTTGATGCTGTACCAATAAAAAAAAAAAAATAAAAAAAATATTTATTTTATTCACCAAAAATGAAAAATATTATAATTGTAATAAATTACTTTATAGGGTAAAACCAAGTCCCTTTAACGTTCCATCCTTTATTTTTGATGATTGATAATGTTTTGAGCCAATTACTAATAATCTAAATTATATGAGGTATATTAATATAAATTAAATCATAAGATAGATTGTCTGTATTATTCAAGATACCCTAATTCTAGGTTGCATGAACAATCATTAACTATATTTTAATGAATTAATAAATATTGATTATAGATATTAATGGTCTTTAAAAAGTTTAATATCCTTTGATTGGTCCATTTAATTTTAGTGAACCATTAAATTAATATATTATTCATGCTACCTGGCAAACTTAAGTTATCTAAGAAATAAAAACAAGCTCAGAGTTAGGTTCTAAATTTATATTTTTTTATGTAGGGAGCCAAATGTACAAAGTAGATATTCAACACCTACATTTAGATGCCGGGATGATTGGGAAAAAGAACTTCAACGTACCAAATGTTTTGGTTGGACCTTAAATTCATCTAATAATAAATTTCGTTTATCTCCGAGGTAAGTTAAGAATTCATAAAATTGTTATTATTTCTAAGATATTATAATATTTTTATAGCTTGCCACAGTATATTGTTATTGGGTCTGCTGTAATTGATAATCATTTGCGAATAGCAATGCAACATTTTCGAGATGGACGACTACCAACTTGGTGTTGGAGCACTGTAAACGGAGCCACATTATCTAGAAAGGCAGATGTTGTAGATCCATCAAATCTAACTCAAGAAAATGCTATGTTAGAAATAGTTAGAAAATCGCATCCTGGCCTTCTTAGACCTTTTATAATGGATTTAACCAAAATGTTACCATCGCCAAAGGATGTTAATCAGAGTTTTATAAAATTACGAGAATTATGTGCTCCTGGTTTGTTAAAATAATTTATACCTAATTATTTGTATTAATTATTATTATTAAAAATGGATTTGATTTATTAGAAAGTGCAAGGCAGTTTTGGGTACAAGATAATCATTTTTACTCACTTTTGGAAGCTAGTAAATGGTTACAATATGTTTCGAGTTGTCTAAACTCAGCATTAATAGCTGCTAATAAACTTAATAGCAACGAGTCAGTTGTACTGCAAGGTATGCACAGTTAATTTACTTAGAGATAACAATTATGAACATTTTAGATTCCGAGTTGAGGTATGAATGTATTGATTATACAATGAAGAGTTTTTTTTTGTATGTAATCATATGTTATAATTTTTCAACTACTATAAATTTGACTATTTTTGAGATTTTTGTAACAATAATTGAACATAAAATATTCATAATAATAATCATGTCTATGGTTTTGGCTATCTTTAATATTTATCAACTGAAAACGACCTTGTATTAAATTTTCAAGTTTTTCAACCCAACGAATAAAATTTCAAATTTCAAATGTTTACAAAAAACTTAATAAAAAAAAATGTTTGATTATGTATAGAAAAATAAATGCAATAAAAAATAAACATTTTATAAAAAATTTAAGTACCTAGGATTATCATTAGTTTTTGAATAGCTATAAAACAATAAAATCATCAAACGACAATTTATTAGTTTACGGGTGAAAATCCAATACCTAACTTAATAAGCTTGTAAAAATTAATTTGACTTTCCTGTAAACACTTTTTTTGTTAAATATAGATAAATTTAAATGCATTCTTGTGTTTGATTTTCAAACCTTTGCAATAAATAGAAAAATGTATATGAATTTCTAATCCGAATTAATTTGCCAATTTTCATAATTTTGATGAATTTTGACAACATTTTAATTTAAGGCGTTAAGAGGATGCCACAAACGCATGTGTTGTCTCTGTCTTACAAACGTATAACAAAGCAAAATCTGTTTAGCGTGGGACAACTTTACTCCCTTTGTATTTATAGTAGAGTTACCAAAATTCCACAATGTATAGGGGAGAATATTATCTGTGCAACAGCGTCGTTATTTTTTTGATAGCCAATAATTTTTAATAATTAAATAAAAAAACTTATGTTCTCTAACTGATAACTTAGGTTAGGTTAGGTGTACTTATGTTATCAAAAAAATAACGACGCTGTTGCACAGATAATATTCTCCCCTTACGTTGTGGAATTTTGGTAATTCTACTATAAATACAAAGGGAGTAAAGTTGCCTCGTGCTAAACAGATTTTGCTATGTTATACGTTTGTAAGACGTAGACAACACATGCGGGTGTGGCGTCCTCTTAAGAAAAAACTATTGTGGATTTACACTCGACTTTTTTTTAATCTCAGTGACAAATTCGTAAGGAATGTTTTATTACATTTTCCAGTTTTTTTCACAAATAAAAAGATTTTTAATCGTTTAATATTTAAAAAAAAAAAAAGAACATTAATCTTCTGTTTTTGCATAAGTCTGAGGTTTTCTTTATCTTTTTTTTTTTTTGGCAATGCTGTCTACCGCACATTTGTCGTCTACCACGCATGCGATCTACTACATAGTTAACAATATGAATGAATACATAAATGTAGAATTTCAATATACTATTTAATAATACAAAAAAATATATAGAAATATGCGTTAATCAATTTTAATTAGGTACAATATAATTTCACATCTCATAAAAAACAATCAAATATGTTGTCATTCTTGTTTTTTAGACGCCACCATTGTTCCGCCAAATACGAGGGCAGCAATGATGGAGATGTACTATGCATTTTTTTTATAATTCGAAGTTTTAAACCAAAATAATCACCAAAAGAAAATATTTAGATACACGGCAGTAAACCGCATATGACATGCCGTTACTTGTACCGTTGTAGACGACAAGTGTGCGATAGACCGCATACAACATGAATACCGAGTGTATTACTATAATTTAAGCTGACATTGACAATTTCAAGTGTAATTTTTTTGACAAAAATGAATTTAACCTACTGTATTACTTATAGGAAAATTTGTTACACATACCTTTCCACTCTGCTCACCCAAACTTTAAATACATATAACTTATAAACTTACTGTCTTAAATTTTGATTTGTATGTATCAAAATACTTTAAAAAAATATTCTACTTTGGAAAATGGAATTAGAAATTTAGAACTGTATGTTGTTATTAAAAAAAAAAAACTCAGACATTTTAAGGAAAAAATGAATAAATATTTTTAATGTTGTTTATTAACAACTAAAAACTAAATAAGATTTTTTCAATATCATTTATACTTTTTTAAACAATGAGTGTTCAATCATAGAATAATCTTCTAAAATACTTTTTTTTATATTCACATTACATTATAGTTAATAGTGATTACCTACTTATGAATTATTATTTTCTTGTTCCAGAACGAGATGGACGTGATTTATGCTGTGTAATTTCTAGTCTAGCACAGTTGATAATAGATTCTCATTTTCGATCCATTGTGGGATTACAAACATTAATCCAAAAGGAATGGGTTGTAATGGGTCATCAATTTTGTACAAGACTTGGTCATGTTAATAGTACCGATTCTGTTAAAGTAAAGTATACATACATATTACATATATATAATATAAATAATTTTTATAACACTATATAAAGTTGATAAAACTGAAGAGTTGAGCAGGTATTGGAAAATTCATACTTTTAGAAATTACTAACATTATTATATGTACTATATGGGTTAAAAATTCATTTAAGATTCTGAACAAAAAGATATTTTTAACATTCACTAAGTATTTCTATTTGCAGTTTTTATAATCTGCCCTATTTCCGTTGAGAATCGTTCTTTGTTATGCATTTATGATTTAATAACTAAAATTAATCACACCTACAGAATAACAAGGTACATTATAATTTATAACCTACAATTCAGCAAAACAATTTTCCTGGTTTTATTTATTTACTATATTATACATTTAAGTTGATCTCATAGACATGTAAAACAATTATTTTATTTACCTATGGTATCTTCGGGGTCAGACTGGCAACAAAAGGCCCAGTCTGCGATCTGATGAAAGGGCCCTTACTAAGGTTGGACTATAAATTGTAAGTCCGTTCTCTACTTCTCCATTTTTGTATTTAAATAAGATAACAACTATATGGAATAAAAAAAACACATTATAATGATAAACATTTTAGATAAAAGTGTAATATTTTACACACATACTTTTATTTATAGCAATTTGTTTGACTTTAACAAATTACAAATATGAAACAATACATAATATGATAATAAACATTTAAATGTAAATAATTAAAAAACTTAAATAAATAACAATTAAATTTAACAAAAGTTTTGAAAGTTCATTAGAACTCTTTGCAATACAATCAATAAAGCTTTCATTATCAATTTCAACATTTCTTTCTATATTCATTAATAATAATGCTTCCATTGTATCTTGGGAAATAGTCGATCTTAGTTTTGTTTTAATATTTTTTAATATTATATAATATTAAAAAATAATAATATAATATATATTTTATAATATTCATTTTATATTATATATCTAAAATCAATAAAGAGCCCTTCTAAATATTAAGACATGTTTAAATACAGTTACTAAAAAAATGGTAATCTTATTTAAATTTAAAATATGAACATAAAGTTTAGGGGCCCAAACTAGCTGGGGGCCCAGTCCGCGATCGCGGACCTGCGGTCCGGGCCAGTCCGACCCTGGATACCTTCATATGGTCATCAAATGACTTTCTGTTTCATGTAATACTGAATGATTCTTTATCAATGGACAGTCATTAATAATAAAAAGTATAATTTTTTTTTTTTTAATGAGTACATTGTTTCTATTCAATAAAAACACATTTTTTGTTTGTTTTAAGTGTCAACATTCAGGTTTAGTTTTATATTTCAAAATAGAATATTTTTCTGAGTATTGTGATACTTAAAAATTGAATTTATTATGGGTACCTAGTTTACGAGTTTATAGTGTTTAAAATTTAGATAAGCCGAGTGGAGTGGTATGCTGTGACATTGCAAAATGTCATTTCAGTACCTGATACTTCAGAATAACTTCTGGAATGCTCAGAAAAATATTTTGCTTTCAAAAATTTAATTAAAACTGTGTTTTGTATTTAAAAAAATTTAAATAAAAATTTAAAACTTATATATTTTTTGAATTATAAGTGTCATACTTTAAATTAATCAAAAAGTATAAGTGAATAATAGGACTTAAGGACTTTCAATACACACTGATAGAATTTTCTGCACCTACTATTTTTTCATATAGGACACCTAAGTCTTTTTATCTATAAAAAATTATATTAAATATATAAATGCGTAAGATGAAATAATAATATAAGTAGGGATGGGCCGATATCACTTTTAACCGATAAACCGATATGTTATGCAGATTTAAATCCGATAACCGATGTATTCAAAACTTTGAATTTCTATCCAAAAGCATGAACCGATATTATAAAATACACGATAATACTTACCCATAAGTACTAAGTAGTAACTAATAATACTGTAATAATCAATATTATTATATATTAATATATTATATAATGATCAAATTAAATAATTAATAAATATTTAATATTTAATACAAATAGAGTTAACACAGTTGTACATAAATAATAAATATTAAATATTAAATAACAAAGTTAAAAATTTAAAATGAAACATTTTCTTTCTTGTTAGTTAATAATAAATTATAACTTATTAATTTATAAGTTTTAACTATAGTCTATAAGTATAATTTTAACTTTTTAATAAAACAAATAAAAATTATAATAAAATACAAATCACATAATATTTAAAAAATAATAATTTTCCCCTTTTCACTTATTAAACATTCCATGTTTAATTTTTAATACAATCAAATATTTAATCTATGTATGATAAACTGTTTTTTTTTCATATTGGTTTTAAAAAAAAACTGATACCGATAAAACCAATATTGCCAATATCGGCCGATAATCGATATCGGTTTATATATCGGCCCAGCCCTAAATATAAGTATACAATGAAAATAAAATTTATAAAATTAAAATTATTTTTATTTATTCGATTATATATGCTTTAAAAAAATCAATTCAGAATTTGTATTTAATAGTAAAATTGTACATATACTTTATTATTATATATATTATACTCTTGAAGTCTTTCTTGATTTGTTTAACTCATTTCAATTTTATGCTACAAATTTCTCTTATTGTTCTGATTAAACTTTTACTGTCATATCTCAAGAAGATTTGACTATAAAATCTAATAATTACTCATGAATAGTTAATTTAATTTAACTCATGACCCTGATAATTCAACTAACTATAAAAGCTGCAATTTCCACGCCAAAATACTACTATACAGTATACCGAGTGATTCTTTTATCATTGAACACTCATTATTTCAAAAATTATTAATGTTTTTGAAAATATTTTTTTACATAGTTTCAAGTTGTTCAAAAACCAACGTTTTTATTAAAAAATTTTATTTTAAAATATTTTTTATCCTTATAATTTTTTAAGTATTTTACTTTTTTGAATGACAACATAGAGTTTTAATTTCATATTCCAAAGCAGAATATTTTTCTAAGTATTTTGATTCATAAAAATTGAATTTAAGACGAGTAGTTTATGAGTTTAGATTGGCAGAGTGGAGTGGTACGGGGTTAATGTTTGTCCACTACTCCGCTTGTCTAAATTTTAAATACTTAGAACTTATAAACTACTGAACTTAAATTTGATTTTTATGAATCAAAATATTAAGAAAAATATTCTGCTTTGGAATATGAAATTAAAACTCTATGTTGTCATTCAAAAAAGTTAAAAAATTAAAAAATTATAAGGATAAAAAATATTTAAAAATATAATTTTTTAATAAAAACGTTGGTTTTTGAACAACTTGAAACTATGTAAAAAAATATTTTCAAAAACATTAATAATTTTTGAAATAATGAGTGTTCAATGATAAAAGAATCACCGAAATATTATAATTGTTATGATCATCACAATTTTCAGCTTGATATATTATTTACCCCTGAATGTTTTGTATTTAATGAATAATGAGCAATAATTGGCCTCTAGTGTAAAAAGAAAAGTATTAAAACAAATCTACTTGAGGATTAAATGTTTATATTTTTATTAAGATATATTTTAAGAAAAAAAATATATATTGTATTTAAAAATAATGAGTAAAATGTGTATAATAAAATATATATAAAAGCTTTTATTTAAAAAATTTCAATAACTATATTCTTCTTCATGGTATACTGTCCAATCTTGAATACAACCATCTCCATCTGCATCATACTGTTCTCCTAATTTCTGTACACAACTTTTTATATCAATTTTCAACTGTTCAGGTAATTCCATTTCATCAATTGCTGTACTATTAATATTGTTAGCCAAAAGTCTTGTTGAAATAGTGTATTTGCAAAGTTCTTGTAAAGTATATAATGGAGTATTAATTTTAACTACTAGTGGAGGACGTTCATATTTTTGGTAATGAAAAATCTCTTTCCCGTTTCCTAATAGATATCTTTTTGTTATATGGTCAAAAAATTTCCAAGTAGTATTTACATATTCAGGATCATCAATATGATATTCAGGTTCATCATATAGCAAACAAGTTTCACATTTATAATTTTCTTCATATGGTAATTTCTTCCATATATTAATGTCTGAACCAATGCAATTTACAAATTTGATGCCTCCTTCATCTTCTCCCATATTCTAAACATTCAAACATAAATTATTTATAATATTGTTATAGTCAATATATCATAATATTATTAAACAGTATCTGGTTAGTTTTTATCTCATTTTTATTTTTCTGGTAGTTATTCAAATTTTACTAGAGACTTTATTTACTAAAATATAAAGAACATGTGTTTAATGTTCATTAATTGTTCCTATTTTGATAATAAAAAAAATCAATTGTGTAAATGTTAATTTTTTTTTATCAGTGTATCAGACATAAGTTGTAAGTTAATTTAAATTATAATTTTCATTTTTTTATGCTCTTACTTGATGAATTTAAATTTATTACAAAAAAATGTATAATAAACAATATAAAGTACCTACTTCCTACACTATTGAACACGTCATTAGGTAATACCTATAGGCATATATGCCGTGTTGCATATAAAATATATAGTAATTTAAAAAATATAAAATTCGATTTTTTATTATACTTACCAATTACCTTTCACTGAGAACTTTTCAACATAATCATTTGCAATTTAAAAGAAAAAATATTTTACTTTCAATTTATGAAACATAAACTTAAAGTCTTAAACGTTAAACTATTAATTTAATAATTTATTGTCTTGTTTTTTATTAATGCCATTTTTTATTTATTGATAAGATACAAGTCTCAGATAATACATCCGAGACTCCGCGATTTAGGATACCTTATGAATTTTGTCTACAAGCACGGACTACTACACTGGACTGGAAACGTCATGGGAGGCGGGTGACGGGGTAACGGGACGCTTAGTGTCCGCGAGAGAGGTGTAGAGAGAGGAATAAGTACGTGAACTTATCTAGCGCTACCTGGTTTACCACAGGCTTACTATACTTTCAAACGAATATATAATATAGGATGATACGACAAACGTATTAAACTATAACTTATATATAACTAATTAATAACTGCATTATTATTTATTATTTATTTTTAATATTATAAAATAATAGTTTCATACACGTCATTGAATACATTTAATATATTTTTTTATTTTTCTGAACGATATTTACAATATTTGTCACCAATAATTACTGCATTTTAAAGCTTAATTATTAATATGGCAACAATTTTAAAAAAATAGGGTAATTTGTCAGTATAATTTGTTTATGGTGATGACTGATAAATTATCTTTATATTTAGAATTCGAAATGTTCGGATGTAACATAATATACGATGTGTAATAATATGTTAGTCAGTGATTTTCATAATATAATATAATATATATTATGTATAAATGTAGGTCTATTTGGCGGGAATTCAATATTTGGTTAGTGGTTTATCATTGAAGTATAGATGGCGCCAGATTAGCTCATGTACTATTTCCCCTTACTAAAGTAAAGATCGTATTATTCTTATAACTATATTATACATTTATACTGATCTACATCGCGATACTATCGTAGCCCGTAGGTTGTGCGTTTTGTTATGCAAAAGTGTAACAAAATAATATAAAACGTAAATATCAACTCATTTATTTACGATCTACCTTCTAGATTCAGAAAATTACAGTTATTTACAAAATTAATATATTTATATTTTTGAATTTTAATGTATAAAGCAAATGAACAACAAAATATATTGATGTGCGTTAACAATTCAGAATAATTAAAACAAATGTTTTAAACCCAATAGTATATAATATCTTAAGATTGTTTCAATGATTTTAATCATACCAATAGTTTCATACAAGCCCAGGATAGGACCTAAGACGATCCCCTCTTCATCAATTGAAACAATTCTTAAAGATTATTGAAATATATTTCTTAAACTTAAACATTTTTAATTTAGTATGATCAAAACATTAAAATATACAATTTTTATATTATAATATTATATAAAAATAAAATTAATTATTTTTTGCAAAACTTTTCTTGCTTTGTATGTATCAAATGCTTTTAAGGTTTTACCAAAGCTTAAATTCTGTGAACATATTGTGTAGACAAAATTAAATCATTAATGTTGAGTGATGGCAGATTATCCTATTTTTGTTAAGATAGGAGTTTGAAATTAAAAAAAAATTGAACTAGAGGTTCTGAACACCTCTGTAGTTGTACCACTGTCTTATGTGTTTATGTATTATCATTTACTGTGTTAGAGTCAGTCGTGTCGCGTACACATTGAAATATTCAATGAAAAGGGTTATACATAAAAAAATATACCTATGCATTGTATGTAAATATAAAATTATTTTTTAAATTGTATTAATTGTTTACATTTATACATGTACTAAAAAATAACATAAGGCCAGTGTAGGGATTACATCCAACCCCCCTCCCCCCTGTATATACTACTGGTATTTAATTGTTTAAGTATTACAATTTTAACCCTAACAATTATAGGCATATATCATAGTATATAATAATTGGAATGTTGAATTTTCAAATATAGATTGTTGTCTGTTAATTGTTGGCCAATACATAGACACAAATACAAAACTCATATATTCATAAACCAATATTGTGACCATATGTTAATATTTTAATTTTAAAAATTATTTATGTGATAATTTATAAACTTGCTTATTTATATTTTGCAGTCACCCTTGTTGTTGTTATTTTTGGATTGTGTTTGGCAATTACTTCAACAATTTCCTGCAAAATTTGAATTTACCGAGACCTATTTAACCACACTTTGGGATGCTTCACATGTTTCCATATTTGATACATTTTTATTTGATTGTGAACGGGATCGTCACTGTGCTACTAAGGTTTGAATATTATATCGAATTAATAATATATCTAAGTTACAAAATAATCTTACACAGGATGTTAGTCCACTAATGTTACGATCAATTTGGGATTGGGAGGAACAGTTTATGGATCATGATTTAATTCAATTTCATAATCCTCTTTACAATGCCTCTAAAGTTAAAGATGATCTACTAAAAGTATCAACAGAGATTTCTTGTCTTAGTATTTGGACTCAATGTTACTATAGGTTTTTGCCTACTCTAGAAATATCAAATGGAGGTAAACCACTAGTAAGTGTCATATTTTGTTTACGTAAACTTTTAAAATAATTAAATTAAATTTTTTAATCTTAGGAAGATTTTGCTGTCAGAACTATAATCAGTATGAATGATAATGATTCTAAGGATACTCGAGAAGTCTGTACACCATCTAACATTGGATCTTTTTATCCATTTACACATTGGAGATCTAGTAATTCAGTTCCACCATCAACATTAACAATCAGCTCTTTATCCTTAAACACTAGTGATTTACAAATGGAAACATCGCTGGTTGAAATACCCGAACACCTATAAACAGCAACAAACTATTTTTCATATTAGTTATTCTGATATTAAAATACGTAGTTCATCAATGTGCTTGTTTTTGGCAGGTTATTTACATGTATCATATAAGGCTAATTTTAATACCACTGGTAACCATATAAAATAAATTAATATTGTACAATACATTTTGATAAACTAACATATAGTAACTAATTCAATTGACACAATTTCTAATATAATACACTTGCAATTATTATTAATGAAAAATTAGTATTATTGAATGTTAAAAATATATTTATATTTTATTCCAATTTATTTATTTTAGCTGAAAATGAATCTAGCAATGTGTGTTGTTACCTAACTTCTGTTATTAATATGATAATTTATTTTTAAAACTACTTTTTACAGTTTAAATTTTAAAATATTTTATTATTGTAAAATACATTGTGTTATTGTTAAGTTTACTTTTAAACACTGTTTAAGTATTAATTTGTTTAAAAAAGTATTGGTACAAAATGTGTAATAGAATCAAAATGTGATATATTATAATAAAAACTTTACAGGAGATATGATATTTAAAATTTAAATAAAACTTATGTACACCCACTGATTTCTTATAGAAATCCAATATTTCATACTATTATAATATTTGAAGTCAATGATAGAAATTGACATTAAAAAAGATAATTATGTATGCAAAAAAATGAAAGAAAGATTGTAAAACCCAAATAACTATTAATTGCTTTATTTATATTCTATAACTAATAAGTTTATCATATGGTGATTAATTACTGAAAGTACCTTGTCCTCCATATGATAACAATTTTTATTACTGTTTGTATAGTTTTAAATTTATCCAGTCTTGATAACCATAGATGTTGCGCAAATATTTCATTTATGGCAATAATGTTATCTAACATAATTCAATGCCATACTCGCCTTCGTGAAATAAATTTTAAACTTCTATTTCACTAGATACATTTCTCTATTTTTTGTTCGGTTTTTTCTTATTATTCTAATTATGTATTAAATTCCCCTATTCATCGTCTTATGCAAATTTCTAATGAAGCAGCTTTTAATTCTCATAAACAAATTTGTTTACTGGATCTTTCTTAACATTAATATCTATACTTGTAATTATATTACTAATTATCATTAGTTTAATTGTAAATATTTATTATATATTTCACATTGTTTTGGGCTTCAGCCTATATATTATTAAAATAAAATAATAATCAAACAATATATTATATCTTTCAAAGTTATTTCCACAATGGTAAATTTTAAATCAATCAGTTTCCATTTGTCCTGAAGATGATGATGCATCAGATTCTGAAGATTCTGAACTCGAGTCATCAGTCGACATATTATCATCAGAGCTGTCTGAATTCACAGTTTTTAAAATATCATCATTGCAAATCACATTCCATTTTTTTAACTTTTTGATGTCTAAAATTCATATTGAAATGCAAATTATGTATTAAGATATTCTACATTGAATCATAATAATATAATGCTGTTCTTACCTAATGAATAAAAGTCATTAAGTGTTAGTGTTTTTGAGCCTTTTTCAACAATTCCACCATAGACAAACAAAGTATTATGTTTAAATGCAAGTCCACTATGTGATCGCGGAGTTGGTTTCTCTGAATTGATCAAACTTTGAGGTTCTTCAGATGTTAATTTGTTCGGTTGTTCTTTAACTGAAACTGAAATTAACCATCAATAAAAGTAATTATGTTATATTATTGTATTACTACTGTTATGTACTTAATCTCCAAGTGGGTGTATTTTGTTCCAAATCTAACATATATAAATCATTATAGAATGTACTAGTTAAATCGTCTTCTCCCTCTTCTTCATCATAAACACCTCCAAATATATATGCCTTATTATGTCCAGAGATTGGTGAACCAGATAAACTACAACGAGCAGTTGGTAAAGAACCAGCTTGTTTCACTTTTGACCAACGATAATTTGAAAAATCTGTATCGCCTTCTAAAAATCAGAATCATGATAATTAAAGATAGTAGAAAATTTATAGTATATTGTTTCTATATATCCTAATAATATAAACATATGTCATATGTTTTTAAGTTAGGAAAATCCTATTTTTAGTTATTCTTTTTAATAAAAAAAAATCTTAAATAAAAAGTAACTGCAGATTTCTTACATTATTTATGGTTTATAACAGACATGGAAGTTTTAAAGTACTCCTCTCCCTAACTTATGCCAATGATGAACTAATTTGTTCTTATATTTTAATTTAGTTTAATCCAAAATTCTATAATTAATATTTATAATTTTCTTTGATGGATTTTCAACAAGGACTGTTTGGTTCATCTGTTTCTGTATTTAGATAATAATTGCAATGTTAAAAAATGAGTATTCAACTCTTAGTAACACAACAATAACATATAATTAATAACTGAAAACTATTGAATATACATAATACATCATTCACAATGTGTAGGTATTGATCATTTATCTTTTTTAGTTAAAATATAAACTTACTTTCAGGAGTCAACATGTACATATCAATTAAAATTGTTCCTTTGTCATAATCTTTTTTTACTTTTTCTTTATAATAACCACCATATACTATAATTCTACCATCCTCCATAGCAAACATTTGACAACCAGATCTTGGTGAAGGGGCTTGTCCTAAAAATAATTTATTATAACCTTTTTAATTAGAAAAATACACAAATATTTATCATACCAGAAGTTTTGATAGTTTTCCATTTATAGTCAGCTAAACTGAATGCATATAAATCATTAAAATATTGATAATTATGAGTATTATCCTGAAATCCGCCAAATAATACCAAATGACGTTTGCTAAGTACCATTCTGTGCCCACTACGACCGCAAGGTCCTCCTTCAGCCCTAAATATTAAATTATTAAAATAACTGAATATCCATATTTACCAAACATCTGAATATTTATAACACATTTATTGCCATGTGGACATCAGTAATTCTCAAATTTTATAAGAGTCTGTCATGCCAACGCTCATAGTTGATCATTACTACCACCACATTTTTACAAGGCCTAACCTAACCTAATCGTAAATGAATATGATTTTATATCATTAATGTTATACTAGGTAATTGTGTAGGTGTAGCAGGAATCATTACGTTTTTTTTTATGTGATTAATAAATTTTTTTGAAATATAATAGTAACTACGAATTTGGAATGACCATTGAAAGGTATACTTTGTTTACCGACAATACATATTGATTGACCGTATCGGTTAATGCAACAATTACATTTTCTTAACTAAGTGAGAACGATGATGCAAACATAATTTACATGATTATTTATATAATTATATTGTCAGTCACACCAGGCACCTAAGAGATGCAGTAGAAATATGAAATTGAATGTGATCAAAATCTTAAATAGGGTCCTTGGTGGTTATTTAAATGAAATACTTAAATTTAAATATTAACATACAATATTTATAAAATTAATATGAATCACAAGAATCCTAATCTATGTAAAAAATTTTAAATATGCATAAAAAATAAAAAATTTGTGGGTACTATTTTTAAACTAAATTTGACACTAATTTTTGCTGTACAATTAGTTTTTGAAATATGACAAATTTAAATCTGAAATGTTGTAGTGAAATAGATTTCACTAAGGCTACAATATAATCTAATTATCATATTAATAGTAAAGAGTTTATGACTTACATAATTTTTGTCCAATTTCGATTCTTTAGTCCAAAAACCCATAAATCATTATAATGATAAAATTGATATTCTGAAGGACTAGCAAATTCTCCACCAAAAATCCACAACTGTCCATTATCTACAGCAACACTTACTGCAGAGTGAGATGATCTAGAAGGTGGTGCACCAGGAGCATCCACTAACGTCCATGTATTATGACTAATATTATAAAATATTAAATCGTTGTACATTATCGTCTGTAAGTAAATGTGTTAAATAATCAAGTTTTACTAAGAAAAAAGAAAATTATATTATATTCTAAGCATTTTTGTTCTAAATATTAAAATATTTAACTACAAGTTAACTTCTGGGAAGAGTGATATAAGTGTAGGCATAATAACCTAACCTAATGTCTTTTTTTTTTTTAACACTTAGAGTAGTAAACATTATGCACTTATTAACCTAAATTTGCTATCATAATATATTTAAAACATCAATTTTTTTGATATTTATACATATATGTTTATTGAAACATATAAACACAATTAAAAA
Source organism: Diuraphis noxia (assembly GCF_037042655.1). NCBI lineage: Eukaryota > Metazoa > Arthropoda > Insecta > Hemiptera > Aphididae > Diuraphis > Diuraphis noxia. Next base: position 3,048,978 of record NW_028301715.1, on the reverse strand, counting down.
AAAAAGGTGGGGTAAGTCGTGGATGTCGTTCTGCTGTACAGTAGGTTACAAGTGGGTTACTGTGATGGATGGAATTAAATTTGATTTCAATGATATTATATCATTGTATACGAAAAACGATTCTGAGCAAAGACGGTATATCTGTCTAGGATATATTATAGATTATAAAAAATCATATCTTAGATTTAAAATAAATTTTTTTTATGAATTTCTAGCATAAAATAATTTGAACACTGCCGTAATTTTTACGTATTTAGTCAAAATTCAAACTTTGAATGCTTGTAAAAAAAAATTGTCATTACGCATTTCTTTTATTTTTGAATTGCTATTGTAAAAATATGATAGGAGGCATGTATTAAATTTTCAAATCTTAGATATAAAAGAAACATTTTTTATAAATTTCTAGCATAAAATAATTTATGAATTTTCGTGGTTTTTATGTATGTTTGTCAAAATTCAAACTTTGAATCCTTATAAAAAAAATTGTGACCATCAATTTATTTTATTTTTGAACTGCTATTGTTAAAATGTGTTAGAAGCCTTGTATTAAATTTTCAAGCTTTTCTACCGAACAAATACATTTTTATCGATATTTATAGAAAAAAAAACTAAAAAAGTTGAAAAATTAAATTGTCAGTAAACAGCGCAAAACAAATCTAAATATTTTGAAAATTTTATAAAATATATAAAATGCCTATATAAACATTCAGTGAAAATTCCAAGTATCTGCGGTCATTTGTTTTAGAGTTACACCAAAATAAGGAAATCGCTAAAAGTGAAAATCCAATGTTGTAAAAATTTAAATTTCAAATGCTCATAATAATTTAATTTGAATTTCCGGTGGAATTTTCATTTGTGATAAAGATTGAAAAACTTGTAAGGAATCTTGTATTAAATTTTTAAATCTTAGATTTAAAACGTATAATACGTTTAGGATACGTAAAATTTCCAGTTTTTCCCTTAATTTTTAGTTTGTTTTTCTCGATTATTTAGAAAAGTATTAAGAATTTTTTACTTTTGACCCCCCAAAGTACCAACTAGATTCACTTTCTGATCGAATGTGGTACTGAAGTCAAAAATCAAAGCATTTTTACTGTCCCAAAACGTGATGACAGACACAAAAAAAAAAATAAAAAACACACATGGTAAAATCAATACATTCATCGTTCCGCTCAGAATCTAAAATTACATTTAATGTTAAAATAATAAAGACAAAATTAGATATAAACATACAAAAAATATTGTAAACGTCTAAAATCAACTTTAAAGAAAATAATTTTAAGTTAATAGAACAGTTTAAACAGTAATTTAATAATTAGTTATTACAGGAAAAAATACAATTTAAAGTAGAAATTCTTATTTTCTACTTACATTTTTACCATTATGGAATTCACCACCAAATAGAATAATTTCATCTTTATCTGGATGTGGAACAAATGAAAAATTTGATCTCCTTGATGGATTATCAATTTTTGTTTCAGTCACTTTAATTTTTGACTTGTTTTTAGCCTCAATATGAGCCACTATAGTAGATACCTCAGGCTAAAACAAAATTAAAATAAATTAAATGTAGTTTAAAGTTAAACATGCATTAACGTTAGTTACTCAAGACAGAAAAATAAAAATAATGAATTTATTTTGTCATGGATGATGGATATACATATTCAGTGATGGACTGGCTATTTTTGGTCCAGGGTTTAAAATTAATTTATCCCGAGTTCTGTTTTTTTTAACTAAGAGTTCTTCATAACAATATGAGTTAATTAAGAAAGGGCTTGACAGTGGAGATCATAAATACAAATGTTTGGCCCAGCACTACTTGATTTGTAGCACCCTGGGCCATTAGAATTAATAAAACCAATTTTAGTTAATTATATTAATTATTTTATCATCCAAAATTAAGTGGTAGATTAAAAATGGTTGATCACAAATCATAATAATTTATTAACTATTATATACTTAAGAGATTAAAATAAGTCACTTAACTGATTTTTTTGTACTTCATCAGCTCCTACCTTAAATATAATATTATTTCACAAATATACCTCTCCAATTTTTCCTATATCTTTTTTGATCCTTTGAGCTATTTTTTTTTCTTTTTTAGCAGATGCTTTTTCGATGCGTGATGCTCCTTTTTTTTTATTTTTTCCCATTACGACTAATCTTTATTCACCTAAAATCGAATAGTTTTAAAAATATTAGATATAAACCTAGGTATAACAAGTTTAAATACCAAACAATAAGCTTTTAAACAATTTCTAACCAATAACTCACTTTTTAATATAATTATTGACTGGTGAATATAAAATCAATATTAATTTATGCTATACAGAACTAAACTTTTTAATTTGTCAGTTAATACTATCTACTATCTAGAAATCAAAAATCAAAATTCTTTATTTAAATTACTCAAAAAAAAAAGAATCAAACGATGACTAATATATTTTGTACTTTGTATTTGTAACCACGTTGTTTTGTTTACACTTTTAAGTTCAATGAAAATTTAAAATATAGATAAACTACATATTTTAAGTTAGGGACGGGTCTGTCCATGGCTAAATACACTGGTATGTTCTCAACTTCGTTCTGCGCATGTATGCTACGTCACTCTGTCCACATTATGCGAGAATGCGCGCCAAAATTTAAATTAATATAGTATTGTAGTAGGTTCCAATGACGATGACTGTCAAATAGTAATACTCTTTCTAGGAACATTTTCTCATAAATATTTTAACTTAATATGTAATATGTATTTATAATTTATTTATTATATTAATTACTTATGTATTTAATATAATGTAATTTTTGTAAAAAACCTTATCCTATTGTGTATAAATGTATAATCATACAATGTAATATGTGATTATAGCCACGAAAATATTTTGTTTTCTATGATGAATGATGATAAGATTATAACAGATGTAAACACTAAACCACGGTCTTAGAAGATATTTTCTAACTTCTAACTTCTAAGACCGTGCGGCGTGCACTAAACAGTCAATTAATGATAATGAATGACAAACGTCAAACACTTTTACACTTAGTACTTACTACTTACCTTAAAAATTAAAATTAAATACTTACAGACTTTGACGTTTAACCATTACCTACCAGTTTCCTGATATTTGAAATACATACCTTACTAGATATTCTTATATCGTATTTTTCAAATTTCCATTTGACATTAAAAACAATGTTTTTCCTTATTGGTTAATATAATATAATATTAATATAAACAAAATATAATATAAAACCAAACAATCTGCGACAAATATATAAATATAACTCGACAGAAGTACATTTTTTTACTCAAGGAACATTTTTCATTTTAAAAACAATTTTTTTATTATTATTTTTTTTTAAATTATAATTAAAAAATGAAAATAAATATTATTTTTATAACTGCTTTTAGATTCTGAACGAAGTGGAGAATGTATTGATTTTACAATGATGTGTGTTTTTTTTTTTTTTTTTTGTGTCTGTGTACAGCATAACTAGTCGAAATAATGCTTCGATTTCAAACTTTGGGGGTGGTTTCCGATGTAAAATTGAAGATCCTTGGTGCATTATAGAGGTCAAAAGTAAACATTTTCCAACAGTTTTCAAAAAAATCGAGAAAAACAAAAAAAAAATGACAGAAAAACGGGAATTTTTACGCAAAATCAGTTTTCGACCAAATCGATTTTTTTATATGGTTGTAATTAAAAAAATAATCACTTTAAATACTTGAAATTTTCACCAAATGTTTATGTTAATGTTCTCTATATACAGTTTCATTTTCAAAAATTTTTGACTTTTTTTGAGTTATTTATAGACCACTGAAATTTACACATTTTTTGAGAATTTTTTTTTGAAGTGTCGGTAAAAAAATGTTGGACGACCAAAAAAACTTGAAAATTTAATACAAGGTTCCTTATGCGTTTTTCTTATTGTAGCTAAAAAAAATTAAAAATCGTAAGTCACAATTTTTTTTAATAAGCTTTTATAGTTCAAAATTTTACGAAATCTGTCGAAAACGCGAAAATTTGCAAGTAATTTTGAAGTTGAAAAATCATAAAATTTTTTGCGTTTATAACTAAGGATTAAAAATACAACACTAAGTTCTCCATAAGTTTTCCTTCAAGTAGCTATAGAGAAAACTCGAAGTATCATTATAAAAAAAATTTTAAGTGCGTTTGAATTTTAAATTTTTACGAAATAGCGTAACGATAACGATTTATCCTGAAACGATTTTAAATATTTATTATTATTCAAAAAGTATAAGTCCTAGATACTTGTAAATTTTACCAGTTATTAGGATTGGTATTTTCTTTACATGATTAAATTTTCAAAATATTTTGACTTTTTTTGAGATATTTATAGACGACTGAAATTTTCAATTTGTCTGAAAATTTTTTTTTGAAGTGTCGATAAAATTTTTTTGGCCCTATCAAAATACTTGAAAATTTAATACAAAGTTCCTCATAAGTTATTCTTAAAGTGATTAAAAAATTATATGAATACATAGGCACAATTTTTTTTTTATAAGCGTTTATAGTTCAAATTTTTACGAAATCTGTCGAAAATGTGAAAATTTGCAAGTAATTTTGAAGCTGAAAAATCATAAAATTGTTTGTGTTTATAACTAAAGATTAAGAATACATCACTAAGTTTTCCATAAGTTTTACTTCAAGTAACTATAGAGAAAACTCGAAGCGTCATTATAGGAAAAATTTTAATTGCGTTTGAATTTTAAATTTTTACGAAATAGCGTAACGATAACGATTTATCCTGAAACGAATTTTTAATTATTTGTTATTATTCAAAAAGTATGAGTCCTAGATACTTGAAAATTTTACCAGTTATTAAGATTGGCATTTTATTTACATGATTTATTTTTCAAAATATTTTGACTTTTTTTGAGATATTTATAGACAACTGAAATTTTCAATATTTCTGAAAATTTTTTTGGAAGGGTCGATAAAATTTTTTTGGCCCTATCAAAATACTTGAAAATTGAATACAAAGTTCCTCATAAGTTATTCTTATAGTAATCAAAAAATTATAAAAATACATAGGCACAATTTTTTTTATTAGCATTTGAAGTTCAAATTTTGACTAAATACATAAAAATTACGGCAATGTTCAAATTATCTTAGATAGAAATTCATAAAAGTTTTTCTTTTTAATTCTAAGATTTGAGAATTTAATACAAGGCTCACAATATATTTTTACAATTGCAGTTGAAAAATAAAAGAAATATATTGTCACAAATTTTTTTTATAAGATTTTACAGTTCAAATTTTGACCAAATACATAAAAATTACGGCAATGTTCAAATTATGTTAGATCGAAATTCATAAAAGTTTTTCTTTTTAATTCTAAGATTTAAGAATTTAATGCAAGGCTCATAATATACTTTTGCAATATCAGTTGAAAAATAAAAGAAATATATAGCTACATTTTTTTTTTACATGCATTCAAATTTTAATTTTGACAATATACGTAAAAATCACGAAAATTCGTAAATTATTTTATTCTATAAATTCATAAAAAATTTTCTTTTCATACCTAAGATTTGAAAATTTAATACAAGGCTCCTTTCAAGTTTTTCAATCTTTATCACAAAAAAAATGTCCATCGGAAATTCAAATTAAATTTTTATTAGCATTTGAATTTCAAATATTGACAAAAATTCGTCAAAACCATGAATATTTGCAAATTATTTTGTAGTTCAAAATTCATAATATTGTTTGTATTTATATCTAAGGTTATAAAATTTAACACCAAGTTTTCCACAAGTTTTGCTTCAAATAGCTATAGAGAAAATTTGAAGCGTCATTATAGGAAAAATGTTTTGAGCGTTCAAGTTTTAAATTTTTATGAAATCGCGTAATGATAACGATTTATCCTCAAACCAGGTATTCGTATATATAAGGTATTATGAATTATGATAACTACATGATAACTACATTAATCGATTAACCATGCCTTATGCAAAATGCGTCTTAATTGAAAAATAAAATATTTGTTTCAAAATAGAATATATGACAATATTTAAATATAATATATCCTAGACTGACAAATCATCTCCGTTCAGAATCGTTTTTCGTATACAATGATACCTATCATTGCATTCAAATTTAATCCCATCCATTACAGTAACCTACTGTACAGCAGAACGACATCCACGACTTACCCGCTTTTTTAGTTTAAATATTGGTTTAAAGTTTCCTTGTTTTGAACATCAAGCTGATATATTGACTAATATTTTTTCGTATTATATTACTATGAGAATGAGGCAGTATTCTTACTTGGTGAATCAAAACTCAAAAAAACTAAGTAAAACAAAAAAAAAATTATCTAAATTAGTTAAAACATGATTTGTTGACTAATTTAATTTAAGGTTTGAACTGTATATGTATTGTAATTACAGGGTGATTGATTAAGCGTAAAACACTCATTATCTTAATCAATCACCCTGTATAAGTATTTCATGCAATTTGTATTAAGTAACTATATTAATAAATTTGTAAAATTATTTGTATTATGTAATAAAAAAAGATGTAAATAATATTCATTAAATAATTAAATGTGCATTTTTCTTTTACTACCTATTAATACTTACCTTTCACTTAACACTTTATCAATCCATTTTGTCATAGTAGAATATTTAGAATGGTCAATGGTGCCTATTAATTGTTAATAATATTGCAGATTACAGTCATAAGAAAATGCATGAATGTTTTAAATTAATCGTTCAAAAAAATCATAATATTATTTGTTATTTATGCATAATATTTTAAATTTTAAATAGTCAATCCATTAGTAAACATTTAATTCCCTTGGAGCGCTAGTGCATCTTTGCACATTGAAAGTCAGTTTAGGAGCGCCTTGTCATGTATCGTTGGGTATCCAGTATATTTAATTCGTGGTCCGTGGTATTTATTATAATGAATGATACGATGTGATAACAACTTTGTTTTTGATAATAACAAAATGATAACGACGGTGGTGGTCTAATCGACTGCGTCTATATAAGATAGTACTATCTTAAATCGTGGTATAGACAGACCCATGGCTAAATACACTGGTATGTTCTCAACTTGGGTGAAATATCATGCAGTCGGCGCAGCCAGTATTTATCATGGAATAAAAATCTTTTAGTTATTTATTCCATGTGATATAACGTAGGCCTGTCTACTTTTTGTGATGGACACTAATTGCTACAAATTCTTTAGACTAAACCTGTGTGAAAAATGAATGCCGGAAAAAAAGTCCACTGAAAAGACGTACCCAGAAAAAAACTAATTTGCTAACACTCAATTCACTAATTACGTTTTACATGTTATATTATTCATATCTTATACCACCATCATAATTTATTATAAATTACCAAAATTACACATTACAAATTTAATTATACTCAATTTTCTAGTTACGGTTAATGTTACATTAAAATAAGCGGGTACGTGGGTATCGCTCTGCTGTACATTAGTGGGTGGGGTGGACCTCTGACTAGGGTAGCTTAAATTTGAATGCAATGATATAGGTATCATTGTATACGAAAAACGATTCTGAACAGGCGCGGACTGGTAAAAAAGGGGCATGCTAAATAATTTTAAGGGCAAATAACAAAAATTTTTAGGGCAAATTAAAAACGTTAGGTTATTTATAAAATATTTTCTTTTGTTTTAATAAAATATTGAAAATACGTTAAAAACGTAAATAGGAACTTAATAAATTACTACAAACATTCAAACAAAATTGTACAATATTAGATTATTATGTTCAACAGTTGTATGGTAAAAATAAATTAAAATAAATCGATAGCCTGTTATTAAACAATATTTAAGTATTAAATTTGATTACCTTAAAAATCAATTTAAATGGGTTAGTAAATCATGATAAATTTTTGATACTCACAATACTATGGCCAAGGGCACCCGCAGAAATTTTCACCAGGGGGGGGCAAGGTGTATATTATACATATATTTATACATAGCCATAACTAGGGCTCGGAACTTAATGGACTAAAAAAGTACTAAATATGCATGCACCCATGCACTTAAAAAAGTACAAATATGCTCTAAAAATATGCCCTTATATTTAATTATTTTACACAAAATTTCCATTTGCACAAATATTTTTTTAAATTTGTAAATAAAAAAAAAGCGGGTAAGTCGTGGATGTCGCTCTGCTGTACAGTAGGTTACTGTAATGGATGGGATTAAATTTGAATGCAATGATAGGTATCATTGTATACGAAAAACGATTCTGAACGGAGATGATTTGTCAGTCTAGGATATATTATATTTAAATATTGTCATATATTCTATTTTGAAACAAATATTTTATTTTTCAATTAAGACGCATTTTGCATAAGGCACGGTTAATTAATTAGTGTAGTTATCATAATTCATAATACCTTATATTATCATAGATATACGAATACCTGGTTTGAGGAGAAATCGTTATCATTACGCGATTTCATAAAAATTTAAAACTCAAACGCTCAAAACATTTTTCCTATAATGACACTTCAAATTTTCTCTATAGCTATTTGAAGCAAAACTTATGGAAAACTTGGTGTTAAATTGTATAACCTTAGATATAAATGCAAACAATATTATGAATTTTGAACTACAAAATAATTTGCAAATATTCATGGTTTTGACGAATTTTTGTCAATATTTGAAATTCAAATGCTAATAAAAATTTAATTTGAATTTCCGATGGACATTTTTTTTTGTGATAAAGATTGAAAAACTTGTAAGGAGCCTTGTATTAAATTTTCAAATCTTAGGTATAAAAGGAAATTTTTTTATGAATTTATAGAATAAAATAATTTACGAATTTTCGTGATTTTTACGTATGTTGTCAAAATTAAAATTTGAATGCATGTAAAAAAAAAATGTAGCTATATATTTCTTTTATTTTTCAACTGATATTGCAAAAGTATATTATGAGCCTTGTATTAAATTCTCAAATCTTAGAATTAAAAAGAAAAACTTTTATGAATTTCGATCTAACATAATTTGAACATAACCGTAATTTTTATGTATTTGGTCAAAATTTGAACTGTAAAATCTTATAAAAAAAATTTGTGACAATATATTTCTTTTATTTTTCAACTGCAATTGTAAAAATATATTAAGAGCCTTGTATTAAATTCTCAAATCTTAGAATTAAAAAGAAAAACTTTTATGAATTTCTATCTAAGATAATTTGAACATTGCCGTAATTTTTATGTATTTAGTCAAAATTTGAACTGTAAAATCTTATAAAAAAAATTTGTGACAATATATATCTTTTATTTTTCAACTGCTATTGTAAAAATATGATAGGAGCCTTGTATTAAATTCACAAATCTTAGATTTAAAAAGAAAAACTTTTATGAATTTCTATCTAAGATAATTTGAACATTGCCGTAATTTTTACGTATTTAGTCAAAATTTGAATTTTAAATGCTTATAAAAAAAATTTGTGACTACGCATTTCTTTTATTATTCAACTGCTATTGTAAAAATATGATAGGAGCCTTGTATTAAATTTTCAAATCTTAGATCAAAAAAGAAAAATTTTTATGAATTTCTATCTAAGATAATTTGAACAATGCCGTAATTTTTACGTATTAAGTCAATATTTGAACTTCAAATGCTAATTAAAAAAATTGTGCCTATGTATTCTTATAATTTTTTAATCACTTTAAGAATAACTTATGAGGAACTTTGTATTAAATTTTCAAGTATTTTGATAGGGCCAAAAAAATTTTATCGACACTTCAAAAAAAAATTTTCAGACAAATTGAAAATTTCAGTCGTCTATAAATATCTCAAAAAAAGTCAAAATATTTTGAAAATTTAATCATGTAAAGAAAATACCAATCCTAATAACTGGTAAAATTTTCAAGTATCTAGGACTTATACTTTTTGAATAATAATAAATATTTAAAATCGTTTCAGGATAAATCGTTATCGTTACGCTATTTCGTAAAAATTTAAAATTCAAACGCACTTAAAATTTTTTTTATAATGATACTTCGAGTTTTCTCTATAGCTACTTGAAGGAAAACTTATGGAGAACTTAGTGTTGTATTTTTAATCCTTAGTTATAAACGCAAAAAATTTTATGATTTTTCAACTTCAAAATTACTTGCAAATTTTCGCGTTTTCGACAGATTTCGTAAAATTTTGAACTATAAAAGCTTATTAAAAAAAATTGTGACTTACGATTTTTAATTTTTTTTAGCTACAATAAGAAAAACGCATAAGGAACCTTGTATTAAATTTTCAAGTTTTTTTGGTCGTCCAACATTTTTTTACCGACACTTCAAAAAAAAATTCTCAAAAAAAGTGTAAATTTCAGTGGTCTATAAATAACTCAAAAAAAGTCAAAAATTTTTGAAAATGAAACTGTATATAGAGAACATTAACATAAACATTTGGTGAAAATTTCAAGTATTTAAAGTGATTATTTTTTGAATTACAACCATATAAAAAAATCGATTTGGTCGAAAACTGATTTTGCGTAAAAATTCCCGTTTTTCTGTCATTTTTTTTTTGTTTTTCTCGATTTTTTTGAAAACTGTTGGAAAATGTTTACTTTTGACCTCTATAATGCATCAAGGATCTTCAATTTTACATCGGAAACCACCCCCAAAGTTTGAAATCGAAGCATTATTTCGACTAGTTATGCTGTACACAGACACAAAAAAAAAAAAAAAAAAACACACATCTTTGTAAAATCAATACATTCATCACTTCGTTCAGAATCTAAAACTCATTATATGTATCTTCAAACACATCACAAGAAGTGGCATGTTTTGAAAAACATGTTTCTAGATGTTTGAGTAATAAGTATAAATTTCGATCTGGGTGAGTTAGGTATCCTCTTGTTTTATTATTAAGTAAATCAGCTTCACTACCGACAGTTGATGTATTTAAATGAAAAATGGGAAATCTATTTAAGTTATAAACATGAATTAAGATGTACGTCTATTTTAATTCTTGGTTATAAATAATGTCCAATGATAGTAATTAACATGACGAATTGACGAATATAATTTGTCATGGTTGTTTATTTAATTCCAAATATTTAGAAATTTGGCGGTAAATTATTTTGTAAAAGTTGCTACTAATATGATAACAAGCGCTAGGTGTAGTTTGCAACAGCTGTTTTGGCAAGTCAGTTTGGGTCCAAGAAAAATAGCAGTTCATATAGGTCGTTGGGTATCCAGTATATTTTAATTCGTGCCACGGACTAAGATATTATATCCTACATAGTACATATTTCATAGATGATAATATAACATAATAACATATTATTATATATTGTATAAGTTGTGTAATAAATATTTTATTTTATAATATAGGCACCTATACTTAACTGCTAGTAGAATTTGATGCATATTTTGCATAATATACAGCAATTGCAATTTTCTTAACATTTGTAATCTATATTATAATATATTATTTTAAAATACGAAACCTTAAAAGTTAAAGTACCTATAAGACGGTACTTCTGGCCATAAAAATGGAACTATTTAATATGTTCTTAATAAACTGAAATGGAACATTAATATAAATATAGTATTTTAAAAAATTTAAAAATTTAATAGAGGTGCCTAAACAATACAGTAATCAGAGTGTAAAGTCCTACTATTATGGTAGTAAAAATTATTAATTAATAATTATACTACTATTTGCAAATTAAATGTTTATCTTACCTCAATAGTCAAATAATAATCTCAATTTTTCTCGATTATGGGGAATTAGGTAGTGGCTCGATAGGGTAGGCGTAATATAATTTTTTATATATCATGATCAAAGTAAATTTATTATTGTACTAGTTAACTCTTTAGTTTAAGCACTTTCTAAAAACTTCTAACACTATTAAAACTATTTTTGATTAACCGAGTTTATTTAGTAATCATTGTGTGATCTGTGTCCCAAAAAAAATATATATATATATTGAAGATAACTTGATATGAATTGGTTATTCCACTTTAATACTATTTGTACCTATATGACATACATATATATTTTATGAAACTTTTTTAGTGTTTTGATTAAATCATTTTTTTCAATCAATATTTTTTGTTTTGAATTATCTTTGGTGCGGTTTTTTAAATTATTATTTTTATGAAAATGGAAGACACTACATATTTTAACGGTCTGAAAAATTTCCTAGACAGCTCAAACATAGTGAATAATATTTCTATTCAAGGAGAAACTAGTGATTTGAATGTGTTTACTAAACGTTTGTTTGAATTAGGTTTTGGTTATGTTGTGGCAAAGTCTATAAAATATGAAGGTAATTTATTAAATAGTTATGCGTGCATCCGAATTGCATGCCAAAAAAAAAAAACATAAATTGGGTTGTCCGAATTGCATGCCATCTCTTGAAAGGTTCTGTCCGAATTGCATGCCACCTCATCGAGGGGTTTGTCCGAATTGCATGCCATCAGATTATCAGGTTTATGGATTATTATTTATTATACACTTATTATATTAGGTATAACTTAAACTTTTTTTAAAACTTTTCTAATTTAACTTACTTTTCCACTGAAAGAACGGGCTTTTATTATATTTAGTTTAGTATAATAAATTGAATGTATTTTACATTTGTGCATGGTATATTTTAAATAAATAATTACAATGATGATATAAAATTTGTTAATTGAAATAAAAATTAAATGTGTTAAATCTTTATGAGCCACTGATTATTTATATAATCTCATGTCTGAATATCACCCACGATCTATTCTATTTGCATAAATTCACTGTAGTGTAATTATTAAGTTTGATTCGATTCAAGTAATTCAACATGCGGTGTTGTGTACCAAATTGTAATTCATCAATTGGTAGTACTTTTTGTGTACCAAAAAATGCTATTCATTTGTGGCAAAATGCTCTTGGTATAGAGCTGAAATCTAATTATAGAGTCTGTGAATTACATTTTAAAACTGATGACATAATTAGAACATGGGTGTCGGGACAAAGTCAATTTTCGGTAAGTGAATATTAATCTAATACTTGATAATTTAGATAGGATCAACAATAGTTCAATATTGATCTATGGGTTCACTTTAAGGGTTTTAGTAATTTTAAATATTATTAAATTATCTCTTAGATATGTTACAAAAGACCTAAATTACGAGAAGGAGCCATACCTATTGACCAAAATTTATTTAATAATGCATCTACTTCTAATGTTATGGTATGCATTATTTAGTCTTATTTTACAATAACAATAAAACTGTTTTATTACATTGAAATCATTGAATAAACAGGTAGATGGTACAGACAATTTAGACATGGCATATTATAATACCGAAAATAATGATTTATATAATATGAATAAGAGTATATCATATAGTAACTGTAGTGACAGTATAAACTCATTATCAGCTGATTGTGCTATTGCACCAAAAAAAAGAAAGGTTTGTACCCATGTTTTAAAATAAATGTATATAGGTACCTACTAGGTGTAATATCTTGTTTTTTTAAAAAATATATATTTGAAAAGGCAAATGAAGATGTACAGTTAGATCACTCATATTACAAAATTGTTGGAAATGAGTTTCCTAAAGTTTCATCAGTTGACTGAAATGCCATGTAAAAAAATAGAAACAGAAAATAGGAAAAAAGTAATAGTAAAAGATATAAGCTTTTTATTCTTAAATTATAATTTAGTAAACCAAGCAAGGTGGTATTATTTAACATTACCTATACATATTATATAACTAGAATAAGTGAGTAAATGCTACATTATGATTTACGAGTTTACTAATTACTAATAAATTACTATACGACCGTTCACATTACTACTTCATACGTGCAATATTACGTGCTATAATAATAATAATAATTTATTATTTATTATTATTATTATTAATATTTTAAATAGTACGTTTTGGTTTGCTGAGTTTCCACCTAAATGCCGCTATATGGTGCCAGTCAGTAGTTCCACAGCTGATTTAGAGACTCAGTTAGACGGCATAAAATAATACATTATATCATAGGCCGATGTGTAACCTGTATATCTTAAATCGTGGTTTACACATAACACATTATACAACATTGAGAACAAAACCAATTCGCCTTTTTAGGCTTACCATACCTACGCTTGGGTAACAATTGTAAAAGTCTTATGTCTTGTTATTTGTTCCGTTAAAAGATGGCAAAGCGCCAAATCATGCATTTATTATTTTAATATACATATTATCATATAGGTATGCATCTTGAATTTTGCAAGACAGTCGCATAGGTTAGGTTATCCAAGATATCTTAAATTGTATTGTAAATTAATAATTAGGTATTCAATATCAATTAAATTTTTTTAAATCTGATAACAGTGATAACGTCGCGCAGAAATTATTATATTCTGTGCAGAAATCACATGCGTATATCATGTCCGGGGATATAATTTTTACGCATTATATACCTGGTGTCCTGGTCTCTAGCCACAGCGTTAATTTTTATTATAATTTCACTTACTTTTATAATATAATATAATATAATATAATACAATATATAATATGTATTATTATATATTATATATAATACAACTTTTTCAAACAGATTCAAATTCAGTGCCTTAAAACACACATTTTGGGGGAAAAAAAATTGAAAAACGAGTTTAACGCCTAAACTAGATTTGTTCCCTGAATCGTAACATTCCAAACATCCAAACAAAGTTGATCTTTCGTAATGAAATTAATTAATTATTGCTTTCTGTAGTAGAATTCGACATAAAAATTAAAAATTTTGTGAATATACTATTTAGCGATAGTGGCAATCATGGCGCAATGCTCAGAAAATAATAAATATAGGTTTATCCATTATAAAGTCATTAATAGGCTTATCGCTTTTTCTGTCACTACCTCAAACCGGTCTAAGGAATATGTTATTCGCCGTAATAATATAAAATTAATTCATACAACGCTACCTACCGGCAGCTATCATAATTAAAATTGTAGTCGCCGAAAATCCCTATAGCATGGTCTATCTGTCTATTCTATAATCAATGGCCAATGCTGCTAATTGCTATATATTCCATAGTAAGTTGTGGATTGTGGATGGATACTGGATAAATAAAAATCGTTCATCAATTCAACTATTTCAGCATTTTAAATTAATATTTATTACTCATTAATGAATCTCAAAATGCTATATTTTTATTTTCTATGAGCTAACAGAACATAGGCATTTAAATTTACAGATAATATTAAGTTATATCTATATTTTATAATTGTAAGTTTATGTTACTTCTTGCTAAACAATTAGATTTGTTATTCGTATAAATTATTAACAATCATAATGTTTGTAGGTAGTTAAAGATGCATTGTATTCCCATTTGGCTTCATAAAATACAGGATAAAGATAAAATTCAACAATGGTAATATTTTATTAAAAAATGTCTGTCAAATTAAATTGGTTCCAAATAAAATACTGCTAATATATTTTTTTTTATATATACAAATAGTATTTACAGTATTTGCTTCAGTATTGATGGTTCCCAACTACTTGCAACAGCCGGCCATGATGTTCTTATCTATAGATCTATTGATGGATATCTTTTAAATACTTTAAAAGGTAAAATTATATCCCTTAACTATAGACATTATATAATGAATTTTATTATTTTTCTTTTTAGTGTCAAAATGACCTTATTATTATTTATTTCAATAATTATTATACAAGTTTTAAAATTTAAAATTATCTATTGATTTAGTTATACTATAATACTATTATGTATTACTTAGCATAGAACATATATTTCAACTTTTAGGACACAAAGAAAATGTTATCTGTTTGACAAATGCTAAAAATGGCAAATTATTTGCTTCTGGCTCAGCAGATAAATCAGTTATTCTCTGGTCATCTAAATTTGAACCAGTTGGAAAATATAAGTAATCATTGTAATTTGATTTTATTTGTTTTTACTTTTTTCTGAATTTTAGATTTTTTTTTCAGTCACAATGACACTGTCCAGTGCATGGATTTTAATTCAATTACTCATCACTTAGCAAGTTGCAGTTCTATGGAATTTAGTTTATACTCTATAGAACAAAAATCTGTTCGAAAGTATAAAATTTTGTTTAAAATAAATACATGTGCCTGGTCAACAGATGGTCAGTCATTAGCCCTTGGGTGTGATAATGGAAGTATTTCCTTACGTAATCAAAGCGGAGAAGAAGTTGCAAATGTTGAGCTATCTGATGGACAATCAATTTGGGCAATCACTTGGTTATCATCTAGGTACTTGTCGAATGAATAGTTTAACATTATATTTGTATTTATTATACTTATTTGCATGTTGTAACATGTAGATATAATGAAGATGAAATATTATGTACTACTGATTGGGGACAAAAATTATCATTTTTTAACAAAACTGGCTCTGAAGTAATTAATTAAATAATACTCACACTTAACACTTGATAACATAACTAAAAGTATACAAAATATTATTGTAGGTTCTAAAGAATAAAAACATACATTTGGAAGCTTTAATAATTAAAACTCTAAGTAATGATTCCTATTTATTAATTGGTGGTTGTAAAGGAAAATGCTCCATATTTTCTATTGATGGAATAAAGTTGTGTGAATTTGAAGACAAGCACAGTTGGATATGGGCCTCTTCTGTACATCCACTTTCAAAATTTGTAGTAAGTTTCATTGATCAATCAATTGATTTTTATTAATTTTTATTTAAAATTAGTGGTATAAACAATATATAATACATCTGTAAGGTATAAAGTATAATGCAATTATTCTTAACCCTATTTTTTGTTTCATTATTTCTTCAAACTTATTATTTTCAGTCAATAGAACCGTTAAGATTGTGAAGTGAACTATTGATTATTAAACTAAATTTTCCCTTAAATCACTGAGTCATCAACATATAAAAATATCAGATTATCTTTTTCATTATTATTTTCATAGTATTTCATATTTTACCTATCTGTGATGTATTTCTTTTTTACAACTCCATAAATTGAAATTATTATTTTAACAATTTTTACAGAATTGTTGAGTATATGATTTCAATTTAGATAACAATACAAATTTTGTTTGATGTATAAGTGTCATAATATGATTCATTAACTTATAATTAAGTATATTATGTGTCTTTTACTCATTAGTTATTTCTGTTTCGTGTGTTTTGGCTATACTACTTATACTTAATATTTAAATACAATAATTGAAGAAAAGATTTCTTATGTCTAATCTATAAAATTATACATTTGTATTTTGCTATTAATATTTATAACTATAATTTAAAAATGTATACAATTTCCAAATTATTATTTTATTTTGTGCTGTTTCTAAAATGTAGTTGTTTTGTTGTCACTTAAATATAAGTTATAACTATCCATATTAATAGGCGTTAGGTTGTCAAGATGGAACATTAGCATATTACAAAATCGAGTTCAGTATAATACATGGACTTTATCAAGAAAAATATGCATTCAGGTACTAAAGTTACAGATTTTTGTAACTGCACGGTTTCACAATGTATATTTATAAGGTTATGGTGCACAAAGTCTTAAATTCATTATCATATCTTGATGTGATTGAAGTCACCTATTTTTCAAAATAAATGGCACTTTTAATAATGTTGTTTGTTTATGGATTTTCACTGACTAACAATGCTTTTACTTAGTTAAAACCCAAACATTTTGTCAATATCAATTAATAATTGTCATTATTATTTATTAGAAAAAATATGACAGATGTTGTTGTCCAAGATTTAGTTACTAACCAAAAAGTGCAAATTAAATGCAGAGATTTGATTAAAAAAATTGCAATTTTTAAGGATAGATTGGCTGTAAGTTAAAGTTTATTATACTTAAAACATATTGTGTATGTATTCTTCCAATCTCAATCAACTTTATTCAGGTTCAATTACCATCAAAAATCATAGTATATGAATCATCTTTAATTCAAACATCTGAAATGCACTACAGAATCAAAGAAAAGTTGGCTAAACATGCAGCTTGTAATCTACTAGTAGTTTGTTCAAATAATTTAGTTTTGTGTCAAGTAAGGAGATTTAAATATTTTTAGAATAATATAATACTAATTTGTTATTGATTTAAATTTTTAGGAAACAAGACTTCAATGTTTATCACTAGCTGGTGTATATGAACGTGAATGGACTATGAGTTCTATTGTGAAATATTTAAAAGTTATTGGAGGTTCTCCAGGCAAAGAACAGATTTTAGTTGGATTACACAACGGACAAGTATTTTTTGAATTTTAGTGTTTTTTAAATTTTATTTATCCACAAAACTATTATATATTTAGGTTTTGATGTTACGTGTAAATAGTTTAGTTGTGCAGCAATTATTTAATGTTACTAAAAGTATCCGTTGTTTCGACGTTAATATATCAATGGATAAAGCAGCTATTGTTGACGATGAAAACAATTGTTCATTTTTTGATATGAAATCAAAAAAGCTTCTTTTTCAAGTAAATACTTGTGTATAGTACTACTTATTATTACTTATGTATAATTTTCTAACTTAAAATGACATATTATATGATTTAGGAGTCTGATATTACAAGTGTAGTTTGGAATTCAAAATTTTCTGACATGGCATGTTTTTCTGGTAAACATATATTTAATATCAAAATAAATGGATTTCCAGCTCATCAACAACGTATCATAGTAATAAATTAATTC